>NC_137944.1:29256098-29316327 GCF_963969265.1 Rhamphochromis sp. 'chilingali'
GGCTTCAAGCTCCCGACTTCAGAGTTAGTCCACCTGTGTCTGAATCACAATAACAAAACAGCAAACTGGTGCTAATTATTTTAACCAATTCCTTCAATATTTACTGAAAATTAAGCATCAAGCTTCACCTCTGCGACCCTCACCTCAGGCTTTTCAAAGAGAAGTGAAACGCAACACCTTTCACAGCTCTCTGTTAAAAAAGCAACAACTTCCTGATGAAAGGATGGGGAGGAGAGCCTATCTACAGCGCAGCTCATCTATTATTAGATTCAAAGAGATACTAGAGCAGAAAAAAATATTAGTGCCAGAGAAGCTTCTCAAACAGCAGTTAAAAAAACCTGCTCAACAGTAATGAGCTGTACGAAAACTCATTTCAAACATGACAAATATGATCATTAACACATCAATAGTTGTGATTATTTACCTTAAACATTAAAATGTAATAAAGTGTTTCATCTGATCAATCTAGTTACATTGTATCAGTGTTATTCGTGCAGCTTTATGGGAAATGTTTCTATAAAGACAGAAAAAAAACAAAGCAAAGCTGTTGGTCAGTCTTGACTAACTCTGTAAAATCACTGTTGGTTCTCATCAACTTTGTTACCTGTGATCTCATCATTAACCCCTGATGGTTTCATTTAATTTCACTTGAAAATATATAAAGTGGAACAGGAGAGTAGTTTCTGTATGTTTAACAATAAGAGTACATTTTATGGCTGTTTTTGAAAACATGTTTCTGTCTTGCTTGCTAAACATTTAATTTATTTCTAACACAGTGCAGCTTTGTGCAGCTACAAGAATGTCAAATGTTTTTGTCAATTACAGTTTCTCTCACTGTTTTCTCACAGCAGTGTCTCACAACGCCGAATGCGAGAAGCAGAGCCACAGGAAACAAGACATTTTGTAATAAGTGACCACACATTAAAATATAGAATAGAATAGAATAGAATAGAATAGCCTTTATTGTCATTGTACAGAGTACAACGGAATTGGAGTGCCACTCCCTTGGTGCAAGTTTCAATAATAAATATAAATGTAAAATATAAAAAGTACAAAAAAAACAATCGTAAGTACTCAAACAATAGTATGTACAATATATACAGGATAGCAGCATTAATATAATGACAGTATGAATAGCAGCATAATATAATGACAGTGACAGTATGGAATAGGTTCAATTGTTTTTGTGCTTATTTACTACGGTGATAGCTCTGGGAAAGAAGCTATCCCTGAATCTGTTTGTCCTGGTTTTATGTGACCTGTACCGTCGGCCTGACGGTAATGTATCGGTAAAATATCACCTAATAGTGATGACAGTTGGTTCCTTCTTTTCTTCCAACTTTTTTCTTTCTTGTGTTATCATACATACTGATGTGTCTCAAGTTTTGTGCACAAATGTTGTTTTATTCCTGCGTTGATTTAGCACCACACTGATATATCAGACCTTATATGTAGCTCTGTGGATGGTTCATCATCTTTTTGTGGTATTTATAGCTCTTTCATAAAACTTCATAAAATGTGGCACGCACGCACGCACGCACGCACGCACACACACACACACACACACACACATCCAATACAGCCTCGCTTACTCTCTCTTATGTGCAGTATTACTGTGTGCAATTGATCTGTGTATATTTTTACTCTGTGTATATTTTTACAATACAGATGTCCATATTTATATTCCTAGATTTTGTACTGTACGTTCTTTAGAGTGTACATTTGAACATTTTATTTTTACACTGTCTGTGATATCATATTTTTATGCTATTTTTTTGTTCTGACTTTGTACTGTCCACTTTCTGCTGTGACCAAGCAAATTTCCCTTATCTTATCATATCTTATCTTTGTGAAAGACAGATGAACATCGAGACTCACTTTAAATGTCTCTTTAGGATTTTCAGAAAAACATTTGTAAATTATTTTTTTCACTGTTTTCTAGTGAAACAATTTCCCATTAAATTTTATAAGGTGAGGATTAGATGTTATCTGCACCCCGTGCTTCAATAACAGTTTTATTTTTCTTTAATTTAAAACTATGAAACTTTATATTTTTGGTATCATCGAGGTCACTTAAGTTTTGCTCTATGGTGTTTCAAATATTATGATATATTGATATATATGTGCATTTTTTTGCTAGTGTGATTTAATGTAGGCAACATTTCAGATCTTGATTTGCTTAAATAACTTGCTCATGTGTGCCATCTGTTTATCTATTTCTAGGGATTTTAATAATGTGCATTTATCTCTTAAAAACATTGTATTGATGGATATTTTTATATTATTTTAAATACACTAAAGCTTAACTTCAATAGACTCAAGGCTGGTAAAAAGTACATTGTTCACTATAATTTCTCAAACTGCACACTTACAGTTCAGAGTAATCGCCATGACTTTTTTGGCATTTGTTTTTTATTGTTCACAATTGTTTTATTGGTTACAATTATTTTAATACATTTTAGTTTTTATTTTATATTTTTACTAAAAACTTTTTGAATGGAAGCTTTGCATCTTTGAGCCACTAGCTTTGTAAAAGTATCCTCCCTTCTCTGCTCAGATTATTTTACAGTTTTTTATGAGAGAGAGCGACTGAGATCAGATTTGGGGAATTTGGAGGCCAAGTCAACACCTCAAAGTCGTTATTGTGCTCCTCAAGCCATTACTGAAGTATTTTTGCTTTGTGGCAGGGCCCATTATCTTGCAGAAGGAGGCCACAGCTATCAGAGAATATGGTACCTGACGCACATGCCATCCATTTAACAGCAAATGACAGACCACCTTCTTCTAATACTTCTAATGCACAAACCATTTGTTTGTGCTCGTGGCAATAGGAGGGGTCCGCTTAGGGACACTGACTAGTTGTTGCAATGCAGCCCCGTACACAGCAAACTACAATGCACTGTTCCTCCTTTATGGAAAATCAGATAGCTGCGGAAACCATAGCTAAATTAAGCAAACAGGAAACAACAACAAAGTTCACAAGAGAAACCACACGTTGAAGTGTTAGCGCCTCCTTTTCTTGTTTGTTTCTTCTTTGTTGAACCAAATATAACCAAATACACTGATATGTTAAAGGACTGTATGTGTACGATAGTTTGGTCTTAATTTATGTGCAGATAATATTGTTTTATCCTTGCATACTTGTTTTAACCTATAAATATCAGTTTTGTTTTTCAGAAATGGCTCTTTATCACCACATGAATGTTCTTACCTTTTACCTCTGTGAACAGCTTGTCACACCCAAGCATCAACGATCTGACTTCAGTTAGTCCTTCTGTTTCTGCAACAGAAAAAAAAGTTCTTTATTATTTATTTACATTTAATGCTTCGACACGCAGTAGAAAAACATCTCTTTGTGCTACCTGCAGGTATCGCCTCGAGTCTGAACACTCACTATAAAATCTTGCTCTTCTCTTAATTATTTTCAGAAAAAAAATGAAAGCTGCTTATTAAGCTCAGCGAATAAGCTCAGCATATTTTATAGTTTGAACTGAGTTTCATATACAGATGATGTCCAATCACTGCTGGTTTCTCACAAATAATTTTAGGAGCTACTTGCAGGATCTATTGAACTAACACATTGTGGCTGGAGCATATCAAACTTTTTGTCAGTCCTGTCTTTACATTAAGATTAATTTATGTATCTTTAAGTCTGTTCCTTTTTGTAATCATCTGAAGATACAAAAAATTAAACGTAAAATTTAATTCGTCAAAAAATGCAGGACAATTAGATCCAGATGCAGTTTGCAGTGACAGACTGGGGGTTAACCCTTTAAGACCTAGAACCAAGTCCGCCAGAGCTTATATTATATTTTTGCATGCTGCAGTGCCATTTTTGGGAGCATTTCAAGTTGCTACACATCAATACAACCATTATAGCCCAAATTTTAATAATATGTCTGCATTAAGTGCATAGTAATTCCATACATTGCAAAAAAGTGCAATAAACTACAAAAAAAATTAAAATCGTTTTTGTTTTTTTAACATATATTTCTAGTTAGAGAAATTTAAGAGGCTTATCCCTCAAAACTGTAAATACAAAAAAGTTACACAAAATAGTTTCCTACCACAAGAAATTTATTATAAGTGTCTTCATAGTTTTATTTTTGAAATACGCCAATTTTTATATACTGCAGGAAAAACGAAAATAAATATTATAATGCAAATTTGCAAAAAAACAGCATATGCATCAAAATAAACTATTTCCAGCAGTGCAATATGAGTCCTAAGCATCCCAGAAACGACACAGAAAGTCAAACATAACTTTTAAAAACACCAGTATAGGCTCATAAGTTAAAAATTATTGCACTAGCTTACATGGTTGCAGAGCTACCGGGATTTAAAAATAGTTACGCAAAACAGAGTGTGCCCGCTCCTACCGGCTTTAAAGGGTTAACCAAAAACGTGCTTTTATTGTGGATGACAATGTTCAGAACACAAACTTAACAAAATTCAAAAAAGCACTGGATAAAAAAAGACACCAACACAGTAACATGCAACAAACAAATGCAAAATTACACAAGGTAATGAGGGAAGTGGAAACAGGAGGGAAACTAAATACAGCTGAACACAATAAAGGTGAACAGACAGGAAATCAGACCTCAATCAGGATTTTGTTCTTAAGTATTTTTATTCATCTTTAGGCATGAAAAAAAAAAAAGATTTTTGAACTTTATTTTTTAAAAAACTTTTCAAAAGTGTATTTTTTACATGTCCACTTAGATGGATAACATCACCTTTGGAGTGGGTGGCAGGGTATGGAGTGACACATCAGTGTCCAATGTAGTGGTGTGTGCAAGTATACCATCGATACTGACACAAATACAAGAAAACAGCCTTTGAATAGCTGTTCACTGTAGTAACCACTATGCGTGAAAGGGGTTAAAGTAATAAGTGATAATCAATCATTCAGCAAGTTCAATTCAGACCTTGGAAAAGTGTCACACAAAAACGTTTGAGTTTGGAGTTTAACTAGAGACAAAATGTTTGATACTGTATTGTATTAACCAAAAACATTTGAGCAGGCTGTGGCTGCATGCAGGAAAACAGCGTGAAGTCCGATATTTGAGAAAACAAACATCTGTCTTGTAGGTTTTCTTCATTTTTTTTCCAGTTAAACTTAATCAGAACACTGAAACTATAAGTTGGCCATGATGTTTGCACACAGTACCAAGTTATTTTACTGTAAACATTCTCTTCCTCTTATTTATGGTAAATCAGATAGTTGTGTCAAATGCTGCTGCATTAACAAAACAGGAAACATGACACACTGTGTATCAGAAAACAACATGGTTGACTGAGCTAACCACACGTTAAGTTATCACATAATCTTAAATATGCACAGAAAGAGGTAGCCCCTCCTTTCTTTTGTGTTTCATCTTTGTTGGACTAAATTTGATCAGATAGAGAACATTTTAAACTCATATGGCAAAACACTGATTGCAAAATAACTTCCTGTTGACTTTGAAAGGTTGGGAGTTCAGCTTGAATAACAACTTTGATTTCCTTTGTTTTCAGCATCACTGAGGTCATTTAAAACCTTGATGATGCTGACTTGCTGCACCCATCTGTTCCATCTCTGTCTGTCTGTTTGCTTTTTAAAAAATTCACTGATGTACATTTGTCTTTTAAAACAAATTTAATCTTATTATATAATATTTGTTTTATTAAATATCATAATATTTGAAACACCATAGAGAAGTAAACACACATAAATGCACAATTTTAGAGCTAGAGTTTAGAGTTTTTGTAGTAGAATTTTTAGACACACACAAAAACACACACTCACACACTCAAACATTACGTTACTTTTAACTGTTAGCTTTAATGTTGTGTTTATACTACGGTGCAAAGTCACTGACAGTTATTGTTTTATAGAAAGAATGCAGTACCATAAGTGAGTTCTGTTGTGCTGTCATTGACCCTTGAAGCACATTGTAGCACAAGCAAGTGTTTTAATAAAGAGCTCCCCCTACCAGCTTAGGGTTGAACACCAAGCTCCCAACTCTGTAGAGCTTCTTTGCTAACATTCCTCTACATGCCACTATATCTATCTATCTATCTAAACAGATGAAATAGTAACTGTAAAAGTTGGTAACTTCAACTCTGGAAATGAATACACTATGAGCCATTAAAAACACAACAATATTTTTGTATATATTTGATAAGATTTAATGGAGTATGGAAGACACACACACATTGCAGGCATCAGAGGTTTGGAGTTTCACAGTTTGACTTCCTTTAACATCAGTAGTGTGCGTGTCTAGTTTTGACTGCTAGGAGTGCCTGGACTCTGTGTGGCCTTGAGGTCACCACTTTGTTGATCCTCTAAGGCAGGGGTGTCAAACTCCAGGCCTTGAGGGCCGGCGTCCTGCAGGTTTTAGATCTCACCCAAAGTCAACACACCTGAATCAAATGATTAGTTCATTAACAGGCTTCTGGAGAACTTCAAGACATGTTGAGGAGGTAATTTAGCCGTTTAAATGAGCTGTCTTGGATCAAGGACACATCTAAAACCTGCAGGACACTGGCCCTCTAGGCCTGGACTTCGACACCTGTGCTCTAAGGAATCTGATCCCACATGGCAGATACTGTATGTTATTGCACATGGTGAATATTGGGTGGGTGATCATACTGGCCAATGTGCAAAACCAGAATGTCCTGAAGGTGCACTATAGTATTCATTTTAGGCGAGTAAGGAGGCTGGTCTAATGGCCCGTTATTGTTTAGACAGTTGTAGGGCCATGGGAAGTTAACTAAAATACTGTTCCCGTGTATTTTCATATGTCTTATTTAATATTTGTTAGGTAAATTTTCACAGTCTTTAAACCTTGTGTTCAGTGGTGAGCCATAAATCTACAACTACCTTCTCTTTTCTGCAGATTCTGTCAGTTCTTCTCAAATGTCACAAAGGAGGCAAAATATTATATCTCACAGATATCATATCATCAATCTACAACTATCTGAAAGATTTTTCAAACATTCTTGAACATTTGAATAAAATGTCTTCTTGGAAAAAAAAGTGCCAGTACTATGGGGAAGTTTGCTACTTGCAGAGAGTGCAAGGGAACATTCGGGAAATGTTCTGTGACTGTTTGCTGAGGGTGGACTGAATGTTCAATCAACCCCCATCAAAAAATAAAATAAAATAAATAAATAATGAAAATAATAAAATAAAATAAATAGTGGCATAGCTTATGTATCTATTAATTTCTCTTAGTAGTACACCCTTTTTTGTTTCAGCCTAACACAACAAAAGGAGGATGGCACCACCTAGTGGCGCTATTCTGCAACTGTAATTGACAAGGAGGCATACAACTACGTCTTCTGTGATGTTATGTCAAAAACTGCATGTTCAACTGTTTAATACGACTTTTTAAGGCAGAATGAGATGGTGGGTCACTGTGGTGTCCAGTCTGGCCTCAGTCCAACACAAGAGACAAGAAGAGACCAATCTTTTCTTTTATATATTCTGTGATCATGACCTCCTGTCTTTCATAGTGAATGATTGGAAGTCAGTGGAAAAAATGGAAGTCAAATAGGAAAGATTGAAAGTCAGCCACCTCCTCTTCCTGTGTCTCCACTGCTCTTCCAGTGTCCTCTCCTTCTTATTTGAGAAGGAAACGGCGCTTCCTCACCTCTACCAGAATCTGTGGCTCCATCTGTGGCCCATTCCGGAGCATCAGAATACTGCTCTGGGGTAAGTGACAACAACTTTTCTCCTTATTATCTCCCCAAGCTGGAGAAAATGAAAAGAAAGACTGTTGATGTTTCCCAGCCTGCTAACCCAGAAACTCTCAACTCTTAAGGTCATTACATTTGCTTTGCTTGACTCACTTACAAAGACTGTTTATTATGTTCCCAAGCTCTCCACTTCTGAGGCTGTTGGAAGTGCTGCTAACCTGGTTCTGCCAGAGACTGAAACTATGTAATGGCCTACACAGAGACTTAGTTTGAGGCTCCAGCCAACCCCCGGCACTCTGAGGGCCGTGGACCAGTGCTGCCTCCTGCATCAACTGGGGGCTCAGCCGTGCCACCCCAGCCTCCTGTGTCAGCTTGTTTCCCGGTGTCTGCTGAGTTCTCAACGCTGCCACCTGCCAGCGTCTTTGTTCGAGACTATGCCTGCTCTCTTGTGCTGAGAATCAGCCACCACCAGAGCCTGCTGTGTGCCCTGCGCAGCCCCACCCTGAGCCAGATTTTAGTGGGACCATATTTTTGGTCTTTTAGTAACAAGCAGAATTGAAATCAATTAATCAGTGCACACTCTTGTACATGTGCATTCGAATGTGCACGTGAAACTGGTCGCATGACACCCAATGCACACAATCACCACTCTGGTTCTTCTCATCAGTGCAGGTGAAACCTTAACTTTCCATGACTGGGGAGGATGGGGTAAAAAACCTCTCAGTGGTAGCACGGTGCATTTAAACATGCCTAAATCATTTTCAGCACTTTCAAAATTTTTGTACATACATAAATCTGTATATCTGCTGTGTATATACACACACATGGAAAAAATGGGCCCTTTAAAACTTGACTTTTAATTCCTACAGTAAAACCCATCACCCATGCTGAGAACCTATTTATTTACTTCTAGGCTGGAAATTGTAATCCACTATTATCAAGTTCTTCTAAAAGCTCACTGAAAAGCCTTCATTTGATCCAGAATTGTAGTGAGAGTACTGATGAAGTAGAAAAATGTGCTTTATTTTCCATATTAGCTTCATTTCTTTCCCTTGGACTCTACAGACAGAGGACTCTGCCAGTAGTCCTTGGTTAAATCCAGAGTTGTGAAAAAAATAGCAGTGCCTAACTGGTCAATGAGCTTATTGGCCCGGGGAATGGGATAAGCATTAAATCTCATTTACCTTGCGGTAGTAGACATAGAAATGTATAGACCCATTTTTCTTCATCACAAGAACTATGGGGCTACACCACGCCCTGTGTAACTCTTTTATTACCCCCATTTTCAGCATTTTAGCCAATTCTCTCTGAAAAATTTTCTCTCTGAACAATTTTCCACAGGCACAGCCCTACAGACCCTACAGTTTAGACCAGGGGTCTCCATCTCCAGTCCTTGAGAGCTATTGTCCTGCAGCTTTTAGAAGCATCCCTACTCCAACCAAGCTGAATCAAATGGTTGAATTAGCTCTTTGGAATGCCATCAAGTTTGGCAAAGGCCTGGTAACAAGCCATTCATTTGATTCAGGTGTATTGTAACAAGGATGCATCCAAAAGCTGCAGGACAGTAGCTCTCTTGAACTGGAGTTGGAGACCCCTGGTCTAGACTCTCTGTTGTACAGCCGCTGCTGACATTCTTGGGCCTGCAGCAAATTTTATTGTGACAACATCCCCAAAGTGTGTGGCTTTGCTCTCATGTCCACAAGGTATTGAGTCTCATTTTTTGCTGAGCTTAAACCTTCCTCCCAGGTTTCTTTAATTCGGTCCTACAACCCTTGCTGCTTCTGGCCAAACATTAACTCAAAGGGAGAAAATCCCATGGAGGCCTGGGGAACCTCCCGCATTGCAAACAGCAGAGGGTCTAACCAGCCATCCCAATTGCGTTTGTCCTCGTGAATGAATTTATGAATCATGGACTTTAAATTCTGATTCAGCTGCTCCAACAGCCCATCCTCTGTGGTCTTCTGCCCGCTTTACCATGATATCCAGGCCAGATGGTGGCAGTGGACCCATTCCGGTGTCTGCCAGGAGCCCTTCCACAAGCACTGCCATATCCAGCAGACGAGCTTCTCACTCTGTGGGACCGGGCTGCAGCCACCTGGCCACTGTGTTGTGCAGCTGCCTGGTGTAGGCAAAGGGCAGATCCTCTGACCCCATCCAATCTCCCTGGAAATTGCGGCAGTGGTCCGCTGGGGACACCCCCAGCCGTCTTAAACACCGGCCCTTGCTGTTGCCGGGAGGTTGAAGGCCACCACCATGAAACCAACCAATTTACATTAAGTCAACCAATTCTGCATAAAAGAGTGGTCAAATATCAAACCACAATTATGACAGAAGGCTGGTGATGTTGCTCTTTTAGCACATAATACATGAATAAGAAAATCAGACACAGAATAATTATTAAAATGTATTTCATTATAAACAGTGTATATAGTATTTTTTTCATTAAACATTTCTGGATGTCTTTAAATGTTTGCAGCATATCGTCTGCTCATACTGTTGTTCCTGAACTGAAATTTAACCACACAGAATCAAAGCCGGTTTCTCACAAATACTTCTTTGTGGTACTTTGCAGGAATTATCAAACCAATACATTGGCCCCATCCCCACACAGTCGTCTCCATCGGGATCTTCTCCACTCAAATCATCTGCCTCTTGATCCTTCCAAAATGTCAACCTAAGGGATGAAGAACAAAAAGAGCAGTCACAGTAAAACGGGGTCACCCAAATGTCGCTAATAGATTGTCTGATTGTTGGATATCTTAGTGTCTTTTCCTTACACTATAAAGCACCTTTAAGGTGACTGTTATTGTGAATCTATCTATCTATCTATCTATCTATCTATCTATCTATCTATCTGAAATGTAATATATAATATAATGTAATTGGATTGAATCAAACCTTTCGTTCAGTGGTGAGCCGTCCACCCACAACCATTTGCCCTCTTCTGCTGAGCCTGTCAGGCCGATCCAGAAAAGGTCGTCATATCCCGTCGTTTTTTGTTGAACATTTTTCCCCAAGAAACTCTAAATGAAAAAAAATGATTCAATTATTTTGTAAAACTTTCTGTTCTGGGATGACGAAACATGAGGGTGAGAACATGAACCTGCAGCAGTGTTTAATACCTGCTCCTCGCTGCTGTCTATCTTAACCAGGTCTCCTCCTTTAGTGCTACATTCAGTTTTGCTCTGATCCCAGGATGATTTTCTTGTGGAGAAATAATAGCACTTTCCTCTGTGTTGCTCCCAGCCATCTTCACATTTGTAATATGGTTCAACTTTGAAGAAATTACATCAAAGACAGGCAGGTGGAAGAAATCATGTTTATGGTTGTAAGTATGAAAATATTTCCTGCTTAGGATGTTGTGAAAAAAAAAACAATGAGCAAAGTTTAATAATACTAATATTTTGTGTTAGTGATTAAATTCCAGAGGTCACAAACAAACAAAGGTTTAGTACAATAAGCAGGAGTCTCATATTCTTACCTGTGACATCAGTTTTTACAGTTACCTGCTTCAGTTCAAGGTTTCTGAGCATTTCCCTGGTTTTCAACAGCTCAAACACTTATAAAAAAATACAAAAAAGAAAAAATGCAAATCAGTCAGTAACATTTTTGGTTTCATTTGCATTTAAGTTGCAGAGTCTATAGCCAAGGAGAAGATCTTTGTTACTAGAACTTCTCTTATGTCAGTAAATTTGTCCCAATTTTGATCACATTTGAGGAGGTTTTGGTAGCATGCAGGTAAAAAATATATCTATATAAACAGAGAGTAGAGTAACATGGCTACTGAACTGAACGCACAGCACAACCATTTAAAAACTGTTTCATGAACTGTATAGTAAAATGATGATTATTTCTAATTAAATATAGTTGTTATATATATGTAGTATACTGAAAAGTCATATATTTAATTTGTTTAAAAACAAATGTCAGATATTCTTCTTCCACTGACGGTGACAGCACACTAAGACTCATAAAGAAGAATATCTGAGCTGCAGTTTAATTATGATTTTTAATTTATAGGTTACAAATAAAAATAATCAATTACATATATTTAACATATGAATTACAAAAAAACCCATTGTGTTAAAATGCATAGTTCCACCTCAGAGTAAAACACATTTATGAATGACTTTCCCATACATCCAATTTATTAATGATGTTATAACTCAAAATTATGTAATGTTATGGATTTATTAACCTTAAATAAATAAATAATTAACTGTAATAAAGTGCACGTGTTGGTTAAGATGCAGGTGATTAAGCAGGTGATTGTATAGCTCACTGGACTTTAACAGCTAAATTACTGTTAAAATTTATTTTCTTTTCAATTAAAATTCTGGAAAATTTGTCCTGAAGCCTGGATTTTAAAATAAAAGGATTAAATATGATGCAGATTAATTAAAAAGTCACAAGTTAAGGTTTTCTTCACAATTTTATAGTAAACATTCTGATAATCAATTTACAGTAGATCAGACACTTATCAGTAAAGCTACATGAATAGAACTACAAACTCACAGAGATAAATTACCACGAGAGCCGATACCAGGAGAACACAGACAACCAGCACGGCCACTCTGAGCTTTAACGCATTGTTTGATTTTGCATGTTGGGAGTGAAGAGCTTCACCTGATTCAGAGGAGACAGAAAGTGAACACACAAGTACGTAAACATTTAATAAATAGTGCTAACTGTAGTGCAGTTGAGGAATGCTGTAAAGATATGTGTTTGTGTTTGTCTTGTTTAAAATGATTTTTTTTAAACAGGTGAGAATCAGAGCTGGATTAGACCAATGAGAAACATGACACAGTTTATGTTACATAACAATATGGTTGACTTTCTTATTCTTTTTCTTCATAAATGAGGTTTTTATATTTTTCTGTGATAAAACCCAGAATACAGACTTAAGATATTTCACCTAAAAGAGTATTGTTTAATTTCAGAACACGTTGTTCTATGAAAACAGCATTGTTCATAAAAAGTGTAGATTTTCTCCTCCCTGTTGATTTACCACCCCATTAATGTTCTTACCTTCTATGTATTTCTGTGGACGGCTCATCATGCTGAGGCTTCAAGCTCCCGACTTCAGAGTTAGTCCACCTGTGTCTGAATCACAATAACAAAACAGCAAACTGGTGCTAATCATTTAATCAATTCCTTCAATATCTATAGAAAATTAAGCATCAAGCTTCACCTCTGCGACCCTCACCTCAGGCTTTTCAAAAAGAAATGAAGCACAACACCTTTCACAGCTCTCTGTTAAAAAAAAACAAACTTCCTGGTGACTTTAAAGGATGGGGAGGAGGGTCTATCTACAGCGCAGCTCATCTATTTCAAGACAAATTCAAAATTGTATCAGTGGTATTCACCCATCTTTTATTTTTCTATAAAGAAAGAAAAAAACTGAAACACAAAACAAAGCTGTTGGTCAGTCTTGACTAACTCTGTAAAATCACTGTTGGTTCTCATCAACTTTGTTACCTGTGATCTCATCATTAACCCCTGATGGTTTCATTTAATTTCACTTGAAAATATATAAAGTGAAACAGGAGAGTAGTTTCTGTATGTTTAACAATAAGAGTACATTTTATGGCTGTTGTTGAAAACATGTTTCTGTCTTTCTTGTTTAGCACTATACACACATTTAATATATTCCTAACATACTGTAGCGTTGTGCAGCTGCAAGGACATTAACCCTTGTGTCATACTAGGGTTGTGTTTTTCAAGTATTACAATTTTTCTCACATTATCGCATAGAAGTTTCTCACAACACCAAATGTGAGAACCACAGCCACAGGAAACAAGACCTTTTATAGATAAAGACCAAATGTGAAAATATCACCTAATCTAACAGGTGGTTCCTCCTTTTTTTTCCTTTCTTCTTTTTTGGGTTAAATATTATCACATTCACTGCTATGTCGAAAAATTGAATGTGGCTTTAAGTTTTAGGTTCAGGTGTTGTTTTATTCCTGCATTAATTTAACACCACACTGATATTCATACCTTATGTGTAGCTCTGCAGACGGCTCATCATGCAGATGTGATATCATGAAAATATTTATTCTGCAAGTATTCATGTTTTGAGCTTTAAAAAAAATGGCAGAAAAACATCCTTCTGTGGTATTTTTTGGATATTTCATGAAAGTCTAGTAGACAGTCTCTTTAAAAAAAACATTTATTTAGTAAATAATTTAATAAATAAATGTTTTTACTGTTTTCTAATAAATTAACTTCCTGTTAAATGTAATAGGATGAGGATTTTTCAGTAACAGTTTTATTTTCTTTCATTTAAAACGATGAAACAAATTATTTTCAGTATCACTGAGCTCACCTAAGCTATGCTAGTCCCATATTTAGTTAGTCTGATTTCATACAGATGAGATCTCAAATGCTGGTTTGCTTAAATAACTTGCTCATCTGTGCTATCTGTGTATCTTTTTGGGGGAGTTTTGAATGTTTTATTAATCTGCGTTTGTCCCTTATTTTTTTTTAAATAGATGTATGTTTTTCATTATTATTATTTTAGACATGCCACATCTTTAATTTCAATAGACTCAGGGCAGGAAAAAATTATCACAGTGTTCACCATAATTTCTCAAACTGCACATCTACAGCTCACAGTTGTATCCATGACTTTTCTGGAAGTTTGCATACACAATTTACAAATATTGTTCAGAATTATTTTATTTATTTTTATTAAGCAGTTTTGGAAGGAAGGTTTAAATGCACTACTCAACTTATTTTACAGTTTGAACTGACTTTTAGACACATACAGATTTATGATGTCCAATTACTGCTGATTTACCACAAATACTTCCTTTTTCAGACTTTATAATTTTGCAAAAAGCATTTTTTCCAGACATGGGGTTGAAGTGACTACTCAAATCTGAATGAAGCTCCCTCTTCTTCAGGTTCCTGTTGATTTATCACCACATTAATGTTCGTACCTTGTATGAAGCTCTGTGGATGGCTCATATTGCAGAAGCTTCAATATCCTGACTTCGAAGGTAATCCAGATGTTTCTGCACCACAAAACATTTATTCTGTAAACATTCATGTTTAAATTACGCTTTGACAAACAGCAGAAAAAATATCTTTGCATTATTTAAAAGAGATTCCTCAAAAGTCTTCATCATCACTTCATTTTAAATAGCAGTCTTATTTTTTATTTTATTTAACATTTGCTGCCAAACTGCTGTGAAAGCTCAAGGCATGAGCTCCACTAGACCCCTGAAATTTTGCTGTGGTCTCTGTCACCAAGATGGTAACAACAGCTAAATTGGGAGGCGGAGCCTCCATGCATTGGACTTAATGGTCCAGCACATCCAACAAATGCTTGATTAAATTGAGATCTGGGGAATTCGGAGGCCACGTCCACCTCAAATTCATTTTTGTGCTTTTAAAATCTTTGCTGAACTATTTTGGCTTTATATCAGGGCACATTATCCTGTAGAAAGAAGTCACAGAAGTTTCATTAAAGAGTGTACATGGTCTGCAGCTGTACTTAGGTAGGTGGTATGTGTCACAGTAACACCCACATGGATGGCGGGAGCCACGGTGTCCCAGTAGATCAAAGCATCACACTGCCTCTGCTGGTTTGCATTCTTCCCATAGTGAATCCTGGTGCCACATGTTCCCCAGGTAAGCGATGCACTTGATGTAAAAGAAAATGTGGTTCATCATTCACCTTTTTCCAGTGCTCTGTGGTCCAGTTTTGAAGCTCACATACCCATTGTTGGTGCTTTAAGTGGATAGCGATCAGCATGGGTACCCTGACTGGTCTGTGACTATCCAGATCCAAACAAAACAAACTGCAATGCACTCTGTATTCTGACACCTTAGTATCGGAACCAGCATGCAACCTACAAGAGCTGCAGTTTGGAGATGTAGTCATCTAGCCATCTTGCCCATTTTTCCTGCTTCTAAATGCATTTTGTCATGTGTCAGTTGACCACCTGTCTGGTCATAACATTATGCCTGATCAGTGCACATTCCCTTTAAACATGGACACAACATCCTTCAACATATTTATCCTCGTTTGACGTATGTATCCTCATGAGCCAAATGGTCGACTTACTCACATGAAACAAAAACTGAGTATCTTCCTTCTTCCTGGGCACACTGGTCTCTGCATAAAGGTCTCAACAGGAAAAACACAATCAACAAAAACCCTGATCCTCCCACACAGAACCTTAAGTTTTAAAACATGCATGACAGAATAGTTTCCCTGATTGCAAAAAACAAGAGAATACACCCTCATCCCATTCCGTACCAGTTCTAAAGCAGTAGGTATGCCACATTGTCTTAAGAGTTTGGTGGAAGTACTCTAGTGCCTCCTGGCTTTCTGGATGATATGCACTAAAGACTTGATGCTTCACAGCCAGGAGCTTCAGTATCTAATCAAATACTTCAGACATAAAGTCAGTACCTTGGTCTGTTTGAGTAATCTTGGGCAAACCAAAAGTGGGACCAAATGTTTACTATTATATATAGAAAGATTGTTACTGTAATCTATTGTTTTTTTTTCTAGGAAACATGGAATGTGGGATGAATCTTCATACAAGGAGACCACTTAAATGAACAGCTGCAGGATTGTCAATTTTCCCAATGTCATTTGTGCCAATGAATCTTTGACCTAGTTTCATAGAAAGAAATTTCCAAACTTTCTGACCCAAACTATTCTGTGAGGCCGGAGACTTCAGCTGATCAGCCAAACTCCAATTCTTCTCAGATGTTTGGAGATGTTTGGTTTGTCTACAAAAATGGCAGCAACGTCAGACATGATGCTGGATGGAGATACAGCCACTTCTCTTTCTATTACAGGGGATAATGCTGGTTGATAATCCAGAAAGGCCTCAAAGGATGGTAGTCTGGTTGCGGATGAAGTGAGTGTTTTGTGTGCATACTTTATCCATGGGAGCGGTGAACTTCAGGAAGCAGGATTAGTGGAAACAACGCAGCAGAAAGCACCTCAAGTTTTTGATTGACCTTCTGAGTTTGACCCTTAGACTCTGAGTGAAATGCAAAAGCCAGACTGACTTTTCCTTCCAAAGCCCCAAGAAAAACCTTATTTGCAATATAAACTGGGGTCGAAGACTGGAGTCTATGTCTAAAGGAATATCATGGAGCTAGAAAACACGTTTAATCATTAGTAGCGCTGTAACGACTAGTCGAATAATTTGAATAATTATTCCTTTAAAGCACGGCAAATGTGTTAAACGATGTAAACACGAGTGCTTCATCCACATTTGCGACCAAAAACAGACGTGCAATGCAAACGTGTGAATAAAAAGTCTGACAACAACAAGCCCACACAGCCTGCACATTTAAACAGAAACACTGATAACACAACGATGATGAGTTATGGCAGTAACGATGACGCTGGCACAGCTGAACGTGGAGCCGGAGTCTGTTTACACACCGTGAAGAGCAAAGAGGCGGACCCTTACCGAGACGCTGAGCTCAGGCTGAGTGAAAGAAAACGTGTTTTTAGCGTCCAAAACAGCAGCGCTGTTCCTGTAATCATCATTTAAATCTTTACTGACAAAACCCGAGCGTGAGTCCTCCATCAAAGCGCCTGATCAACACACTCCGACGCAAAGAAAAGCGAACTTTGCAGCTGCTCCATTCACCGCCGTTTGTTTTATATAGAGAAAAATCTGCAGCAAGTCTCCCGAAGTTGTATTAAAATATGCAGGTGAACTGTTAACTGATACGAGACTGGTTAAATTATACAGCTCGCTAAAGGCTGAGGCAGCCGTCCTATTTTACATGGAAGTGATACCTGCAGCAAACAGGGGTGAGTCTAAAGGGGGGCATGGGGTGTACTAGGCCATATTAACTTCAAGGGTTTTGTAACATGTTTTGAATTGAATGTGAAATAATAAAATAATATAAAGTATTTTATTAATTAAATTGCATTAATATTTTAAAGTATAAAAATAAAAGCTTTTTTCACAAGCCAGTAAAAATGTAAATGGGCCATTAAAACTCTGAGCCACTGACCTGAAGGCTGTTAAGTTGGACACTGAATTATTATTAATATTAATTAATGTCTGCACCATTATAACATCTTTTTTTTTTTTTAGCAGCATAAAAACCTCCTATCAATATCAGAAAGCCTTCCAAGAAGACAGAGTTAGTTTAGGTTGCTTATGCATTTTATTTAATTTGACTTTGACTTTTGACTGTACTTTAGATTATTTATATATTTTTGCATTTCAGAAAATGTTTTCTTTAAAAAAAATAATTTCAGTATAGCATGTACATACAATCGAAGGGTTTAGTTTTTGTTTTTTGTTTTTTGACAGATGTTGTATGCAGTTAAACTTTAAACACTGCAATTTCTAAAATGGAAACCAATGAGCAGTTCATTTTGAAAGACTTGTGTTTTTGCCCATTTGAATATTTATTATTGGCGCATTGGCATGACCATGGGCAGCTAGGTATACACAGTAGCTGTAACAGGCCTGCGATTGGTTGAGATTTGCTCTTACTTCTTGTGCAAACTGAGCATTCTGGATTGTGTTCCTTTATAACCTTGCCAATTGAGGATGAAAGAATGTGGCTTACTCCTGGATGGCAGGTAAAGTTGATGGTGTGGACCTAGTGGATAACTTGTGAGTGGACTGAAGACAGGACATACAGTTGGTTTGTGAAGCTGATTCTGGAATCATGTTCATTCTGCTGAGCCTGTTGAATGACATCTTCATTTTCCCAGGTCAGCTCTACAGAAATACAGGAACCAGAACGGTAAGTCATTGAATTTGCCAAAGAACATTACAGTCTAGGTTGCCTGGAATTGAGATGTTGTAGGTGACTGAAGATATGACAAATTTGGATGATTCTTCGAAAGCTAGTTGAACTGCTAGCAGATCACTATGAGTAGAATGTGCAGAATGTGCACGAGTGTAGTTTACTTTCTTCTTACAGTACGGTACTGTAAGAAGATTGCCCCCACCCCAGAGTCTGAAGCGTTGACCTTTACAACAAACTATTAATGGGGGTGAAGGCTTGGGGTGAAGGTTTTCTCCTGAAAACCTTCTTGAAACAGAAGTAAGGTGATATAGATCCTTGAAAACAATCATAGTATTGTCAAGGTAAAACAAAAACAAAAAACAACCACATTCAGGAAATTTCTGAAGACCTCATTAAATAAGGCTTAGAATACTGCAGCCACATTTGTTAGACCAAAAGATATTACCAAGTACTCAAAGTGTCCTCGTGTTTATCAAAAACGTCTTTTCACTTCTTGTTCCTCTAGTGATCTGATTTAGTCAAATACATGGTCTAAGAGTTTTATCTTTCTACTCAACAAAAAGCCAGCTATTGGGCATGGTCCTGCTGAGGATCAGAGAAAGATTAGGTGACTCACATTCAGCAGGCCCAGAGACTGAGTTAGCAGGGCTCATTGTAAGCGGTTTGACTGGAAAAACAAACTTCAACTTAGTTCTTTCTTCCGACCAACTTATATGTGGGTTGTGTCCTTCTAGCCAGGGATTTTCTAGGATCAGATTTGTGAGGTGCAGAAAAAACAAAGAACTCTGTGTACTCAGGGTGGTTTCCATAGATAATGAAATGAATTGGCTCAGTCTGATGTGTAATGGTAGCCAGCTGTTGTCTGTTTAGGGCAAAGATTGAAAGATGAGTGGTTAATAGTTTGGTGGAGATTCCCAGTTGATGAGCTAGCTTTGTTCTACACCAGAGTCAGCAAGGACTTCAGAGAGAGTGCTCTGCTTAAAGTAGATAGTTGCAGGCAGTGATCAGCGATGAAATAACTTAGCCCTGGGAACACCAACAAGTATCCCAACCTCTACTGCAGACTGTTCTGTTTTGGCTGCACTGGAAAGCTGTCCACAGTAAAGCAACACCTTAGCCTCAAACCATCTGTCTCTCTGCAAGGGATAGTTTTGCTCAGTTGAGCTACATCAACACATCTGGATTTTCTCCCAGGAAGACAGAGAGGAAGAAGCAGGGTGACTGAAAAAGCAGTGGTCGTTGTTCAGGATTTACTTTTTGTTTTCTTTTCACAGGCTCTTACCCTAAGATGACTGACAGCTTTAAATGCTAGGGAAAACAATGCAACTATAAAAGATGGTTCATCACAAGTAACTGAGCCTGAGATCTCTGGATTGGGTGAGTTCTTTTAAAAAGAAAGTAAAAACTCATCTTTTTAAACTTTTGGCTGACTTTTTGTTTTGATGTTTTAGCATTTTTATTGTGAAGCATTTTGTAATATTTATTCTGAAAGCTCTATATGTAATTTACCTTTACTTTAATCAATGTTTCTTTAACCATAATAAGAGAAAACAAATGTTGTATAATTCTCAATCATGGTTACTTCGGGAAGCTGTGAACATGTGGGCTTTATCATGTTGCATAGTTAATTTCACTCTCTATTAAAATAAAGTAAAAAAAAAAAAAAAGAGTAAACAACAAAGTTCTTTAAATCAGTCATTCAGCAAGAACATAAAAATGTGTAACAAATTTTTTTGACAAGATACAGCAAGCATGGCATGGTAACAACAACTGTGTGCCATCAGAGTAGATGTACTGATAATCCAAGTTTAATTCAACTTTGCAGCATATGAGTCTCCTATCCTTACCTGTGGCATTGCCTTATGTAATTTTCCACCTTAATTCAAATTATTTGAGTGTTTCCTAAAACTACAACAACAAAAACAACAATAAGGCAGTCTGTTTATTTGTAAATGTTATCTTAATTAATAATAAAACAAAGCACACTAAAAGTGAGGGCTTGACATTAATTGACATTGTTATAGTTATGTAATTTTTAAAAAAACCTTTATCTTTAGATGCCACAGTCACAGTTGAAACAGTCGCCCTTAGTTTTTGTATAAGCAGTATTCACAGTCATACTGAAAACATTCTCCTCCTCTAATTTATGGTAAATTAGATAGCTGTGGGAACCGCAGCTGCATTAACCAAACAGGAAACACAGCAAACTGTGTATCAGACAACAACGTGGTTGACGGAAAAAACCACACAGGAAATTATCACAAAATCTAAGCGTCAACCCCCCACTGTTCTTGTTTGTTTCTTCTTTGTTGGACTAAGTATTACCAAATACACTCATATGTTAAAGCATTTAGTCTGGTCTAAAGTTTTGTTTTAACTTAGGTTTAGATAATATTGTTTTATCCTTGCATACCTGTTTCAATCTGCAAAAAGCAGTTTTGTTTTTCAGATTTGACTGCATCTCCCTCTTTATCACCACATGAATATTCTTACAGTCTATGTACCTCTGTTAACGCAGAGGCTTCAACATCCTGACCTCAGCCAGTCCTGCTGTTTTGCATCACAAACACACCCATTTTATTCTTTATTATTTATTAGCATTTAATACTTTGGCAAACAGCAGAATTTTTTGGTATTATCTGCAAATATTTCTTTGGCTGTTGGTGGGCAGATAAGCCTTAAAACTGTCTCATTGCTTTTCTTAGAAGAAACACTTGTGACAGCTTCCTTTTTTACAGGTTTACATTAAAAGAACTTTCTGTTAAATTTTAATAGATTACACTTTATCATAACTTTATGTTTATGGTTTAAAAAAACACATGTATATATCTGTAAATTCCCCTCACCCCTGCAGGCGGTCTATCTGTCAAGCTCAGGTCCTCTACTAGAGGCCTGGGAGCTTGAGGGTCCTGCGCAGTATCTTAGCTGTTCCTAGGACTGCGCTCCTCTGACAGAGATCTCAGATGTTGTTCCTGGGATCTGCTGGAGTCACTCGCCTAGCTTGGGAGATTTTTGAAAGGGAGCTTTAATTGTTTGTGACTTTAGCTTTATAAAAGTAGCCTTCCCTACTCAACTTATTTTATATTTGACTTTCAGAAACATACAGATTTATGGGGTACTTTGCAGGATATATCAAGCTAACACTTTCTGACTGGAGGATATATTTCTAACATTTCCTCCACCCAATCATCTGGTTTATCGCCTCTCAAAAATGTAAAACTAAGAGATGAAAGATATCGTCACAACAAATCACTGTTCATGTTTTTACGACTTTACATTACATCAAAATGCAGTCTGCTGAAAAAGACTAGAGGTTAATTTTTTTTTGACTTTGTTGTGGCAGACAATGTTCAGAACTTAAAAAAAAGAAAATCAAAAAAGAACTGGAGAAAAAAGAGAGGAACACAGTATGATGCAACACGACAGACAAATTGAGACTATAAAGTCACATGACGTAATGAAGGAATTAGAAACAGGAGGGAAACTAAACACAGTTGAACACAACAAAGGCGAACAACAGTCAGGAAATAAAACTAAACACAATGCATGGGAGACCAATAAAAAAAGGAACTAAACAAAAACAATGAAGATCAGTGAACTTAACACAGGATAAAGAGATCAAATAAACTCTAATGCAAGTAGAAGCTGGAACTAAGAGCTAAAGACTAAAAATACTAAAGAAAACACTTCAATATAAAGTAGTACGTTCACTCTGTTAAAATACAGGATAAGCTCAATCATGGTGATGTCATCCTGGGGAAGAATAGGTTGTTTTTTGTTTTTGCATGACTTTTTCAATCTTTGACAGTAGAGTCATTTATCTTTTATATTGTGCTTTTAATTTTTTATAGCTATTAGTGTTATTGCATGCTTTTATTGTGAATTTTGTTTTTAGTTTATGTTCCCCCAGACCCCCCCCCCCCCCCCCCCCCCCCATTACTAATTTTCCTCTCCTGGGAGAGGTCATGCCATGGAATGAACCCGCCATTAACCAATCAGGGTGAGCCTTTCAACCACCAAAGACCAATAAGAGGGTCTGGCGGTATGGATGGTCATAGCAGCCATGAAAACAGCAGTAATGGACAGAAAGAATCAACCATGATGATGATGATGATGATGATGATGATGATGACGATGACGTGGCCATGGAGACACAGGCAGATGTTATTGAGGGAGGTGAAGCAGAGGGACACCTTTGAGTGGAGCGTCTGGACGTGCCAGGAGATCGTTCTATAAATTTGGAGTTTACCTGGGGATTTTTAGTACCGTTCTAGCTTCTGTTTTCATTCTGCCTGTAGTGCTAATTTTATTCACCAGTAACATTTGAAAAGGTTGTGGTTGCATTCAGGGAGACTGTATAGTATGTGTAGTATGATATTTGAAAAAATGCAATCAAAAAACTGTAATTTTCTGACAACATTTTGTGAATTCAGTCAGCTTTGACTGAATTTATTATATTTAACCAATGATTTGCTTCATTTAAAAAAAGTAAATCACTTTACCTTCTACATTTGTATCTTGAACTCCAGTAAGTTTAAGATACAAATGTCTAAACCTTTCACAGAAAACTATAACAAAAAAGGCAATCTTTTAATTATAAATTAGGTCTTAAGTCCTCATAAAACAGAATCTACAAGGAGGGGTTGGGATTCATTCCCATGTAAACTCAGTTAATAGTAGATATATATTTATCTTTATGTAGATGCTGGACCATTTGTGTTATAGGTTGTCTTCTTTTAGGTGTTGTTTTGCTCAACTGAATTAAAACAATGAAGCTGGCCTTGATGTTCATGCACACTGTATTTTACACTTTTATTGTAAACATTCACTTCCTCTTATTTACGGTAAACCAGATAGCTGTGGCAAATACAGCTGCATTAACCAAACAGGAAATGGCACACTGTGTATCAGACAATAACATGGCTGACTGAGGCAACCACAAGTTAAATTAGCCCCTCCTTTTCTTCTTTATTCTTTGTTGGACTAAATGTTCAAACACTGAATTGGTTTTCAAGTTTTGTTTTAATTTATGCACAGATAATATTTTACTCCTGTATACCTGTTTTAATCTTTGAAAAGCACTTTTGTCCAGATTAGTGGGTGTTTGATGATCACTCGGATCTGAATGAAGCTCCTTCCTGTTGTTTTTTCACTGCACGAATGTTATTATCTTCTATGTAGTTCTGCAGACGGCTCCTCATGCTGAAGCTTTGGCATCCTGACATCAGAATTGGTCGAAAGAAAGGCATTTGTCCTGTAAAATTTATTTTTTACTTGAGCTTTGTGAAACGACAGAAAAAAATCTCTTTGTCTTATTGCAGATAATTCCTTTGGTAGACAGATGAGACTTAAGACTCTAAATATTTGTTCTGTTTCTGTAAATTAAACATGGAGTTATTTATACAAAACAACTTTCTGTTAAATTTAAAAGTTTTGTAATTTAAAGGAATGCGATTTGATTTGAACACTTTTAGCTTCGTTTCATTTAAAACTATAAAACCAATTACTTTCAGCATCATCAAGGTCACTAAAGAGCCACCCACCCCATTTGTGTCTGTTGAGTTTTTTCTTTTTTAAATAGATGTGGTTTCCATAGATTGACAATTTGATTATACTTTTTCCCACTGCACAAACTACACAATACATTTTGGCATTGAAATATTTCAAACACCAGAGAGAAATTAACAGACTGAAACTGTTTTTCCCAATAAACATATAAAGTGACACCTATGATTTTTCAGGTAATACATTTTGTAAATTCAAGATCAGAAAAACAAGAGATTTCACTGGTTATGTTGCTGTTTTAGCACAATTATATTTTATTTGTCAGATTCCCATTTCTGTAAGGGAGTTTCAAATGTAAATTTAGAAACACTATGTCACAGGCTGGGTCTCCGACCCAGCACTCTGAGTTTTCTTTGTATTTTTTGATATGTTATTAGTTTGTGTTATTTCCTATTTGCCTTTAGTTTAGGCAGTTATTGTTCCTGGGTTTTCTATGTTTTGGGGTTTTCTATTTATTTCATCACGTATTAGGTCTGTTAAGTTGTGTTGTCATTTCCTGTTTTATTCTGACAATGTCATGTGTTCTTTGTTCATTGTATTTAGCTTTCCTCTCCTGGTCCTGTCATTAGGTTTATGTCTGTCAGCTGTTTTCCCCCATGTGTCGCCACTTCCCCTGATCACCTCATGTCTGTATTTAAGCCTTTTGTTTTCTTCATGCCATTGTCAGTTCGTCTGTTTATTCTCACCAGAGTCATAGCCTGTTTATTTTTCCACCTCGGTCATAGTTATAGTTTTTGGTCTTAGTACCTTTAGTGTTTTGTTTCTTAGTGTTTTGTCAGTTCAGTGTTTTGTTTCTTAGTGTTTTGCCTGTTTGCTTTGGTCTCTTGGTTCATTTCCTGCCGTCATCGCAATAAAGGTTCACTTTTCTGTTAATCATTACTATTCCTCATCATCATCTGCTTTTGGGTCCTGTTTCCGCACACATCGGCGCACCCCGCTGTGACACACTACCTTTTAAAAATAGCATCATTTAAGCCCATGTGTCTCCTTGTAATTGTGTTCTAGGCTAAGGGTCAGCTGAAAGTGTACAGTCACTTCTGATTTGTCAAACTAAAGAAAAAAATTGTCAAGGACAAAAGCAACATAGCTTGCTAACCTATTAATATCTTAGTAGTACACTTAGGCTCTCCAGCTTAACACAACAAAAAGGAAGAGGCCGCCACCTTGTGGCGCTTTTCTGCAATTATGCTTTAATTCACAAAGGAAGGAGGTGCTGAAAGGGGAGAACCTAATGGGGCTTTTGAAAAATTCTGAGATCTGTTCATTAAAGTTGGAAGTAAGTTAATGTTGCAGAAAGATTTATAAGGAAATCGGTGAAGGAAATGGGTGACTTCTGTTTAGGATCAGCTAATGCCTGATATGACCACAGGTTCCTTTATCACTATGTCCCCCCCCCCCCCCCCCCCTTTTTTTTTTCTTTCCTATGGATGGATATTCTATATGTAGCTTCTTTTGCATCCTCTACTTGACTGTACAGGAGGGAAGTCAGTGATGAGTGGACCTGGAAAGCAGGATGGCAGCTTTCTGCCTTAAAGCAGTGCAGAGATTTTTATATGGTGCTGGTGTGAGCTGGGGGTAACCAGCCTGTGCCCTGTTGAGGATGGCTGGAAGATGGGGCTAGATGTTGAACTGACAAAATCTCAAGAGCTGAATACTGTCGGGACTTCTACAAAAAGTATGGAGTTTTTAAGTACATGAATGGATGGGGGGCCTGGAAGTGGGGCTTTGGGCATGGGAAGAACCCTGTTTTCTCAAATCCAGTTTTCGGTTCATCGTGATTTGTTTCTGTGAGCTGGAAACAGAATTATGAGGACAGGCGTTGGCAAAGCATCTGTCACCTGCCTGAAGGGACAAGGTAGTGAGACACCAAAGGAGTTCAGTAAGCTGACTGGGCTTACAGACTGGGCTTAGAGTAGTCCAGAAGGCTCTGTCGGAGTTGGTGAGGAGCTGTACAGTAGTGTCGCAGGAGGAGGCTGCTGATTTTCTTTAGTTGATTGTTTTGAGCAGCTGCAAGCGGAGGTGAAGTTTCTCTCCATGTGAACTGCATGCCTGGGATAATTTAGTCAGCTGCAGGATAAAGCCTTGTACATGGCCTGTGTGAAGGTGAGTATGGCGGGGTGTGGTTTGTAGCTCAGCTGCTGGGGAGGGGTGGAGCGGCGGGTTGTGGTTTTCAGAGTGTTGTGGAAATGTGCTGAGGGAATGGAGCATGTTTGGAGATAGGCACCGAAAGGAGAAGGATGGGTGTAGTACCTTTCTTTAATATTTATACACAAAACATATTTAGTTTCAAAAGAGTGTGCAGCAGACTGAAGCTTTATTTTTTTCCACAACACATTTACCAGGAAACCAAGGAATTTCACTGGTGACATTGTGGTTTTAGCACATAATAATAAAATCTGGCACAAGATAATAATTCACATTCATTTCATTTTAAACAATCTATATATTTTTTTCTTTAAACATTTCTGAATGGAAGCTTTAAATGTTTGCAGCATTAGCTTTATAAAAACTTTCTCAATGTGTCCTTTACTTCCACTGAACTAACTGAATTTTAGTCACACAGAACCACAGCTGGTTTCTCACAAATACTTCCATGATTTACTTTGCAGGAATTATCAAACCAATACATTGGCCCCATCTTCACACAGTCCTCTCCATTCCAATCATCTGGCTCAAGAAAGGACCAAAATGCCAACCTATGGGATGAAAAACAGAAAGGACATTAATTGTAAAAGCTGAACTTTGATTCTGAGAAAGAACAAAAATATTTTCATAAATTGTTACATTTTTTTAAACACATATGCCACTACTGCATATCATAAAATGTGTATACTCTTTTCCATCGTTTGTGTTTTGTTATATCCAATATGAATATCCAAATGTCTTTTCCTTACATTATAATTCACATTTAAGGTGACATTTATGAGAAATGTAATATAATCTAATTGTACTGAATCAAACCTTTCATTCAGTGGTGAGCCGTCCACCCACAGCCATCTGCCCTCTTCTGCTGAGTCTGTCAGTCCGATCCAGAAATAGCTCCCATATTCAATTTTTGTCTTCAAGAAACTCTAAAAAGGAAAATTTGATCAAATTAGTTTGTAAAACTTTCAGTCCGGGGATGATGAAACATGAGGGTGAGAACATGAACCTGCAGCAGTGTTTTATACCTGCTCCTCTTTGCTGTCTATCTTAACCAGGTCTCCTCCTTTAGTCCTACATTCAGTTCTGCTCACATCCCAGGATGATTTTCTTGTGGAGAAGTAATAGCACTTTCCTCTGTGTTGCTTCCAGCCATCTTCACATTTATAACATGAATCATCTTTGAAGAGATTACATCAAACACTTGGTTCAGGTGGAAGAAATCCCTGTTCATGCTTGTGTGATTTTGGAGTCTGTCCTACAGTTACATTCTAACGTTTAACGTATGTCTGTTTAATCACAGGATTTAAAACAAACCAAAACAGCAAGAAAAGCAACCACAAAAAAAAAAAAAAAACCATGACAAAGACAAAATATAAAGCTTACTCTTAATTATCTCAGGAGTTTGTGGGGATGTAAGCTGTATTCGTTAGGGTTCTTAGCCCATTGACCCAGTGTTTTGTGTTTACTGTGTTTTGGTGTCTTGTTTATTCATTATGTTCTCTGTCCATTTTATTTTTCCTAGTTTAGTTTGCTTACACTCTTGAGTTTATTCAGTATTTCTTGTTTAGGTTGTCCTGGTTGTTATTTCAGACCGTTTATGTCTTTGTCTCGTCTATGTGTCCTTCCTTCAGCTTTACCCCAGTTAGGTAATTGCTCGTTTCCTGTCTCTGTGTTTCTGTCTGGTTTCTCTCGCCCTCTCTATCCTCCCTCTTTTTTTCAGTCTGCGTCTCAGTGTGTGTGTCGTACTTCCTGTTTTAGTTTGAAAGTCTCTTGTTCTGTGTGTACCATGTTCAGCTGTGCTTTCCTTGTCTCGTCAGTTGATTGTTTTCAGCCGTGTTCCCGGGTGTTTCCTCTCTGCCCTAAATCCCTCTAATGCATTTTTAGTACACCCCTCTGTCTAGCATTGCGTTATCCATCATGCGCCGCTGTGTGTTCTACCTGCTTGTCTAGTGTCAGTTCCTAACAGATTGGTTTCTGTATTGTTTTAGTTCAGCAATAAAGCTGCGTTTGACCTTAGCTTGCCTCCCCGAGTCTGCATTTTGTGTCTTCCATTCCTGCCTGTCTCACACAGCTTATGACAGAATGATGCTGTAAGATTGTGTTACTGTTATGGAAAAGAGACGTTTTTCTTCATTTTTGCAAAATTTTCAGCGTGACCATCTACTTTTGATTTGACAGCAGCAGGATGCTCCTTTGATCCTGTTTCCTTAATCAGAGAATAAAAAACACGTCAAAGACAAAATATAAAACTTACTCATGTTTATTTCAGGAAGTTGTGGGCTTGTAGTTTGTATTGGGCTGCACGGTTGTGTTACTGTTATAAAAAAAGAGATTAAAAAAATGTTTTTCATAGATTTTTTCAGGCAGGAGGATGGTCCTTGTGTCATGCAGCTGTATATTTGTTTACGCAATTGTTTTCTGCAGATACAAATGTGTTCAAAATTCATAACGTACTAATTTTTACTTCAGGCTCCGGGCATGTGGACTGCACTGTACTACATGGTTTGATTTCAGGAGGTCTCTCTAAAAAACAAAAAAAATAAATAAAAACAATAATTAAAAACAATAATTATTCATCAGGATCAGTTATGAGAATCACCATAACTTAAATATTAAAATGTTGGGGGGAAAAAAGCTAAGCAACATTTAATAATATAAATAATACTGTGTGTTATGTGATTAAATTCCAGAGGTCACAAACAAAAGTTTAGTACAAAATTACAGTGTAGTCTCATGTTCTTACCTGTGACATCAGCTTTTACAGTTTCCTGCTTCATCTCAAGGTTTCTGAGCATGTCCCTGGTTTTCAAAAGCTCCAACACTTATTAAAGCAATAAAGATAAAATAAGAAAAAATCTATCAGTAATATATTTGGTTTCACTTTATATCTGTATCTGAATTAGATTTTCCAGAGTCTAAAGCCAATGAGAAGATTTTTGTTACCAGAACCTCTTGTTTCAGTTCACCTGTAGTCTTGATTTTTTTTCACATTTGAGCATGCTTTGGTGGGATGCAGGTAAAGAATATGTGCATATAACCAGAGAGCAAAGTAACTTCTTTAATCATAGAATCATTGGCTATTGACCTGAATGCGTAATGCTACCAATTCTAAAGTTTTTATAATAAAACTGTATAGGCAAATGAAGCTTTTAAATATTAGATTTTTTAATTGAATATAATTTGTATATATGCTAATATTAAAATTTAATAAAGTTAATGTTAAAAATACGACGCAAGGCAGGCATTCTTCTTCCACTGACGGCTACGGGTGTGTTGCGTGAGATTCATGAAGAAGAATGTCTGATTTTTAACTTAGCTTACAAATAAAATAACATAATAAATAACAATAAAATAATATTAATTACGGCAAAAATCATGTGCTAAAAACACATTCATAAGTGGTTGTGCTATCCATCCAATTAATGAATTTGGTAACAGCTTTTATTAACCTTAATAAATAAAATTTTTGATTTGATGCTGATTGTCATAGCAAAGCAGGTGATAGTATAGCTCACTGGCCTTTGTTAACAGCTGATTTTCTGTTACTAATTATTTCTCTTTTAAATAAAATGCTGGACAAATTTGTCCTGAAGCCTGGATTTAAAAATGAAAGGATTTCATATGATGCAGATGAATTAAAAAGTCATAAGTTAAGTTGTTCCTTCACAATTTTATAATAAACATTTTGATTGCTAATTAATTTACGGTAGATCAGACACGTATTTAATTAAAGCTACATGAATAAAACTACAAACTCACAGAGATAAATTACCACGAGAGCCGATACCAGGAGAACACAGACAACCAGCACGGCCACTCTGAGCTTTAACACATTGTTTGATTTTGCATGTTGAGAATCAAGAGCTTCACCTGATTTAGAGGAGACAGAAAGTGAACACACAAGTACATAAACATTTAATAAACAGTTCTAACTCTAGTGCATCTGAGGACAGATGTAAAGATATATGTTTGTCTTGTTTAAAATGAAAGAAAAAAGTTAAAACAGGTAAGAATCACAGCTGGATTAGACCAACGAGAAACATGACAAAGTGTATATTACATAACAATAAGGCTGACTTCTTCAAATGACCTTTTTGATATATTTATATTTTAAAATTCTAAGTAAAAGATTAAGATATTTCCATTTCAGTACACGTTACGTTCTATTACAGTGTTGTTCACAAAAATGTATAAAAAGTTTTTCTCCTCCCTGTTGATTTACCACCACATTAATGTTCTTACCTTCTATGTATTTCTGTGGACGGCTCATCATGCTGAGGCTTCAGCTGACTTCAAAGTTAGTCCAACTGTGTCTTATTATTTTAATCAATTCCTTCAATATTTACTGAAAATTCTGCATCAAGATTCACCTCTGCAACCCTCACCTCAGGCTTTTCAAAGAAAAATGAAGCACAACACCTGTCACAGCTCTCTGTTAAAAAAAAAACTTCCTGTCGACTTTAAAGTATGGGGGGAGGGTCTATCTACAGCACAGATCATCTATTTCAAGACAAAACCAAAGAGATACTAGAGCAGAAAAAATATTACCGCCAGAGAAGCTTCTCAAACTGCAGTTAAAAAACCCCCCAAACCTGTTCAACACAAATGTTTGAAAACTCATTTCAAACATTTGCTTAGCTACATGCACGACAAATTCTATTATTAACACATCAATAATTGCCATCTTTTATGGAAAATGGGAAATGTTTCTATAAAAACAGAAAAAAAGACAAAACAAAGCTGTTGGTCAGTCCTAACTAACTCTCTACAATCAGTGTTGAGCACCTGTTGGCGCTTTTGCCTTCACTCTGCGGTCTATCTCATCCCAAATCATCTCAATTGGGTTTAGGTCAGGTGACTGTGGAGGCCAGACCATCGGGTGCAGCACTCCATCACCCTCCTTTTTGGTCAAATAGCCCTTACATAGCTTGGACGTGTGTTTGGGGTCATTGTCCTGTTGAAAAACTAAATGATGGCCCAACTAAATGCAAACCAGGTGGGATTGCATGTTGCTGCAGGATGGTGTGGTACCCATGCTGGTTCAGTGTGCCTTCAGTTTTGAATTAATACCCAAAAGTGTCACCAGCAATGTACCCCCACACCATCACACCATGCATGTAAAGACCATCCGTTCATCCTTTCTGCGCTGCACAAAGACTCAGTGGGTGGAACCAAAGATCTCAAATTCTTACTCAGACCAAAGGACAGATTCCACTGGTCTAATGTCCATTCCTTGTGTTTCTTAACCCATACAAATCTATTTTAGTTGTTGCTTTTCCTTAGTCATGGTTTCTTAGCAGCCTTTGACGGTAAAGGCCTGATTCATACCGTCTCCTCTAAACAGTTGAAGTAGAGATATGTCTGCTATTGGAACTCTGTGTGGCATTTATCTGGGCTCTAATCTAAGGTGCTGTTCAGAATCAGAATCAGAATACTTTATTGATCCCTGGGGGAAATTATTTGTGATTTATGAAGCTGGTGACTTGGACAAATTTATCCTCAGCAGCAGAGATGACTCTTGGTCTTTGTTTCCTGGGGCCGTCCTCGTGTGAGATGGTTTCATTGTAGCACTTGATGGTTTTTGTGACTGCACTTGGGGACACATTCAAAGTTTTAGCAATTTTCTGAACTAACTGACCTTCAGTTCATAAAGTAATGATGGACTGTTGTTTCTCTTTACATAGCTGCTTGGTTCTTGCCATAATATAAATTCTAACAGTTGTCAAATAGGGCTGTCAGCTGACTTCTGCACAACACAACTGATGGTCCCAACCCCATTAAGAAGACAAGAAATTGCACAAATGAACCCTGACAAGGCACACCTGTGAAGCAAAACCATTTCAGGTGACAACATCATGAAGCTCATTGAGAGAAGGGCAAGGGTTTGCAGCGCAGTCAACAAAGCAAAGGGTGTCTACATTCACAAATCTGAAATTTCCAGATTGGCGTCCAGGTACACACCGGCTCACTCCTTGGCGGCCGCTTATCGGGGCCTGGAGCCTGGGGCTCGCTCGGGCCACTTCGGGGGTGGGGTGCCCCCGGCCTCTCGGCCTGGGGCTCGGTCACTCAGGCACGGCTGGCTGCCGGCGGAGCTCACGGGCGCGTCACTGCAACTCCCCCTGGCTTCTGCTCCGCGGCTGCTGAGTGAGCCCTCATCTGGGACTCTCCTCAGCTCTTTCTGGGACAGTGGCGCGGCTGCCCCTCTGTTGGTCTTCCTTGGTCTCTTGTGTTCTGGGGGCCTCTGGATGTCTGGAGTTTTGATCTCCTCCATACCTGCTTCATGCCCTGGAGGACGGGGCTGTGGCCCCCCACACCCTCTAGCAGATCATTACATGAAGGAACCTTTAAAAAAAAAAACAAGCGCGTCCATGCTCACAGGTGTACACACGGGTGATCACACCCACAAACTACACCCTTTTTGGCTCCTACCTCAAAGCACACTGTGTTCTGTTGATCTTATGTGCTGCACAATAATGTTTAATATTTAGTATTTACTGTCATATTCCCATATATCATTGTGATGTTGTTTATTCTATTACTCTTGTTCTCTTCTGCTTGTTTTCTTTTTTCTTTCTCAGCAGGTGATCCAGGTGATTGATATATGCATTTTTTATTTCTTTTTTTTCTTTTTTTTTTCTTCTCATTCTGTTGGTTTTTGTTTTTTGCCCTTCTCCCTCTTCTCAGCTGTTTCTCTTTCCCTCTTTCTTTCTCCCCTTCTTTCCCCCAGTCAAGTCTGTCCCGTATTCAGTAAGTGAAAATAAAATAAACAATAAAAGGTGAATCAAATGGACCATTACGGCAAGGCTGGGATGGTCAATTTGGTAAAGTAAATCCGTTGGGCATCTTTCTTTGCCTTTAGACAACAATTCTGATGGCAAAAGAGCCAAACGGGACAGGCAAAAAAAACCAAACCCCCCCCCCCCCCCAAAAAAAAACCAAAAAAAAAACCCCTACTTATTCTGAGTAACACTGAAGTCTCTTTATGTAGTTTAATTTAATTTTCTTACAGGCAAAATTTTCAGATATTGACCTGCAGCACCATCTGCCTCATCAGTGTTTGTTTTGACTCCAGGCTCATTTGTCTTTAGATGTAGTACTTTTCTTTAATATAGATACACAAAACATATTTAGTTTCAAAAGACAGTTCAATAACACATTATCCAGGAAATTATTTATGTAAAAAAAAAAATTCCCTGGTAACTTTTAGCACATAATACATGAATAAGAAAATCAAGTGCAAAATAATGTGAATAATAATAATTCACATTTATTTCATTATAAACAGTGTCTATAATTTTTTTTTCTTTAAACATTTCTGAATGGAAGCTTTAAATGTTTGCAGCATTAGCTTTGGAAAAATTGTCTCAATGTGTCCTTTACTTCCACTGTTTTCTTTTTTTAATGCTGAACTGAATTTTAGACGCACACAGCCACAGCTGCTTTCTCACAAATACTTCTAAGAGTTAATTTGCAGGAATAATCAAACCAAAACATTATCCCATTGTGCCCCATCATCGCACAGTCCTCTCCATCAGGATCTTGCACGGGCATATTATTTGGCTCAGTAAAGAACCAAAATGTCAACCTATGGGATGAAGAACAGAATGGGCATTAACTGTAAAAGTTAAAGTTGAACTTTGATTTTGAAAATGGACAAATTCAGAATTTGTTATGTGTGTGTGTGTGTGTGTGTACTGAATCAAACCTTTCATTCAGTGGTGAGCCGTCCACCCACAGCCATCTGCCCTCTACTGCTGAGTCTGTCAGTCCGATCCAGAATTTTCCATTTTTTTTTCTGCAATAATATCGAAACAGGAACATTTGATCAAATTATTTTATGAAACTTTCTGTTCCGGAATGATGAAACATGAGGGTGAGAACATGAACCTGCAGCAGTGTTTCATACCTGCTCCTCACTGCTGTCTATCTTAACCAGGTCTCCTCCTTTAGTGATACATTCAGTTCTGCTCTTATTCCAGGAGGATGACTTGGTGGAGAAATAATAGCACTTTCCTCCATGTTGCTCCCAGCCCTCTTCACATTTATAACATGAATCATCTTTGAAGAGATTACGTCAAACACTTCAGTCAGACGGAAGAAATCACTGTTCACGACTTACTCCACAGTTACAGTCTAACGTACTGTTTATATCAGTCCATCAATGTTTCTTTAATCAGAGGATAGCAAATATATCAAAGAAAATATATAAAACTTGCTCATAGTTATATCAGGAAGTTGTGGGGTTGTAGTCGGTATTGTGCTGTGTGATTGTTTTACTGTTATAGAGAAGAGATGAGAGATTTTTTTTTTAAATATTTGCAAAATTTTCAGCATGATCATCTACTTTTGATTTGACAGCAGCAGGATGCTCCTTTGATCCTGTTTCCTTAATCAGAGGATAAAAAACATGTCAAAGACAAAATATAAAACTTACTCATGTTTATTTCAAGAAGTTGTGGGCTTGTAGTTTGTATTGGGCTGCACGATTGTGTTACTGTTATAAAAAAGAGATAAAAAAATTGATTTTCATCGATTTTTCAGGCAGGAGGATGGTCCTTGTGTCATGCAGCTGTATATTTGTTTACGCAATTGTTTTCTGCAGATACAAATGTGTTTAAAATTCATAACGTACTAATTTTTACTTCAGGCTCCGGGCATGTGGGCTGCACTGTACTACATGGTTTGATTTCAGGAGGTCTCTCTAAAAAACAAAAAACAAATTAAAAAACAGGCTTAAAAACAATAATTATTCATCAGGATCAGTTATGAGAATCACCATAACTTAAATATTAAAATGTTGGGAAAAAAAATGCTAAGCAACATTTAATAATATTAATAATAACGTGTGTTATGTGATTAAATTCCAGAGGTCACAAACAAAAGTTTAGTACAAAATCACAGTGTAGTCTCATGTTCTTACCTGTGACATCAGCTTTTACAGTTTCCCGCTTCATCTCAAGGTTTCTGAGCATGTCCCTGGTTTTCAAAAGCTCCAACACTTATTAAAACAATAAAAATAAGAAAAGACAAAACTCAATCAGTAATATTTTCGGTTTCACTTTATCTCTTTATCTACACAGCCAATGAGACAGTTGTTGTTACCATAACCTCTTATTTCAGTTCACCTGTAGTGCTGATTTATTCACATTTGAGCAGGCTTTGGTAGCATGCAGGTAAAGAATATGTGCATATAACCAGAGACCAAAGTAACTTTTTTAATCTTAAAATCTTTGGCTACTCTAATATTTAATTTTCAATTGAATATAATTTTTTATATATATGCTAGCCTTAACATTTAATAAAGTTAATGTGTTAAAAATAAGAAGCTAGCTAGGTATTCTTCTTTCATCGATGGCTACAAGTGTGTTGCTTAAGATTCATGAAGAAGAATGTCTGAGTCACAGTTTAATTATGATTTTTAACTTAGCGTACAAATAAAAATAATAACATATTAATTATGACAAAAATCATGAGCTAAAAAGCATAGTTTCCCCACAGAGTAAAACACATTCAAAAGTGGTTGTGTTATCCATCCAATTTATGGTTTAGGTCAGTGGTCCCCAACCTTTTTTGCGCCGCGGACCGGTTTATGCCCGACAATATTTTCATGGACCGGCCTTTAAGGTGTCGCGGATAAATACAAGAAAAATAAAACTAGTACCGGTACTGAAAAAAAGAAGATTTATTCATAACACACGTGAAAAGACCAAGGAAAACCGAGTAAACGATAACAAAATAACGCTAAAAACCCTGAAAACTATACATTTCACACCTGAGCCTCAACTCTCGCGGCCCGGTACCAAATGACTCACGGACCGGTACCGGTCCGAGGCCCGGGGGTTGGGGACCGCTGGTTTAGGTCACAACTCAAAAGTTTTTCCTTCACAATTTTATAGTAAACATTCTGATTGTTAATAAATTTATGGTAAATTAGACACTTATTTAATTAAAGCTATGAAGAAAACTACAAACTCACAGAGATAAGTTACCACAAGAGCCGATACCAGGAGAACACAGACAACCAGCGCGGCCACTCTGAGCTTTAACGCATTGTTTGATTTTGCATGTTGAGAATCAAGAGCTTCACCTGATTTAGAGGAGACAGAAAGTGAACACACAAGTACATAAACATTTAATAAATAGTGCTAACTCAACGCAACGGGAATCTTGACACACTGTATATTAGACATCAACACACTTTCTTATTTTTTTCATAAATTGATAAAACCCTGAACACAGGCTTAAAATATTTTAGCTACATTGGGATCATTTTCCACTACATATCACATTGTATGAAAACAGCATTGTTCATACAAAGTGTAGATTTTTCTCCTCCCTATTGATTTACCACCACATTAATGTTCTTACCTTCTTTGTATTTCTGTGGACGGCTCATCATGCTGATGCTTCAAACTCCTGACCTCAGAGTTAGTCCAACCGTGTCTGAATCACAAAAACAAAACATCAAACTGGTGCTAATATGGAATCAGTTCCTTCTATATTTAAAAGAAAGATTAGCATCAAGATTCACCTCCGCGACCCTCACTTCAGGTTTTTCAAGTGAACCACAACACCTTTCACAGCTCTCTGTAAAAAAACCAACTTCCTGATAGGTAGGGAGGAGGGTCTTTCTACTGCTTACTTCAACTATTTTGAAACAAATAAATAATACGTCTTTGTACATTTATTAATACAGCAAGTTTGATAATAATACAGTAATTATTTTTAGTTTCTATGCCTGACGTTACATTAGTGTATTATGACATGCTAAAGGTTTTCTCTTGCGTGAGTCAAGTTTTATTTTGCTGCACAGACTTGTAATTTTAGTTTTTTACAATAAACTACCAAATATTTTTTAAAACATGTTTCACTCTTGCTTGTTTAACACTATACAAACATTTCAGTAAGGACAGATCATTCAAAGGAATAAACATGATTCATTGATGAACAAAATATAGATAAATGTTTGGCGGTTTGCCCGTCTCAGCCGAACGGAACCCCAGCTGTGAAAGGGATTAGAGCAGGACCCGAGCCTATACGCTGATGGTGATGATGAAGGTGGCTTGAGAGATGAGAGGTGGAGATGGGGAGGAGGTGGGTTGCACAAAAGCATCTGCAAAGGAGAAAGACAGATGCGCAGTGAGATATAAAGTACGTGGCATGAGTGCTGATTGGCCTGGAAAAGGCCGGGATAAGGTGATTGGACTACACCAGTGATGACACAAACAGCTTGACAGTGTGGCAAAGTGGAAGTGATAAAGCTTATATTTAGCTGGCATAATCAAACTTTATCAAAATTTATTTTATTGCATTCGTGTTGACTTGGTAAAGTAAAACTGTGAATACGTTTGCTTTAAAGGGTATTTTACAAGCTGAAGAATAAACTTTTGTTTGTATCTTTTCACATTGGATTTTACTGATTTGATTCTGATTCAGTTTTGACTCAGACAGTCAGAAATATTATAATTTTGATCATTTATCAGTACATATCCATATTTTTATATAAAAACAAAGCTGACACTTGTGAGACTTCATCAGAGGTGTGAGCATCACAGCAGACACCTTTGTGTCAACGTAACTGAGGAGAAAACAGAAAAACATGAAGGAGATTTTCCTGGCCTGTTTTTTTTTATAGCAGATAAAATGTTACTTAAAAATATTCTGCAGTTGTTAAAAAATGGAAGAAAACCATGAAACAACATATGAACATGCTGCTGAGAGCAAATTTACAGAGGTTTTGTTGGAGACCCAGCTAAGTATTTTGCAATTTGGTATAGTTTGTAAAAGTTTTCTTCATACTGAACAGCAGAAATTAGGCTTTCTTGTCAGAGGTCATTTTTGAAAAAAAAAAACAACAACCCCTAAACAGTGGCCTACAGCGCTGTAAACAATGGTAGACTGGTGCGCAATAAGCAAGCAAATAATTCAGAAAACAGAGATTTGAGATGGGAAACTGTTCTTGAAGTACACTGAGAGAGAGAGGGAGAGGGAGAGAGGGAGAGGGCGAGAGAGAGAGAGCTGTGCAGGAAGTGCCATTTTATTGTGGTGAAAACAATAAAATCACAAAACAGACAAAGTAGGAAGTGTACTTTTCATCCTCTTTTGCTGCTGGTTCAGTGAATTCTGGTTGGAGAGTGACGAAACCTACAGCTTCAGAATCTGTGAGATGTCGGATTCCAACACCCAACGGCATGTATATGTACGTGTCGTCGGGTGAACGGAGGGATGTGTTTGTGTCTGTGTTCACATCTTTGTGGAGAATCTGTTTACTTGCTCTCATTTGCTGTTTTAGCTGTTTGGTGGTTGTTGAAATGGTTTTGTGAGTTTTAACCTGAGATTCTGGGGTTTGTGGCAAAATACATTTATATTTAAAAATCGATTCAGGATTTAATGAATCAATATCACGTTATTTAAACTAAAATTGATTTTAATCGGAAAATAAATTTTTTAAACCCACCCTTAGGCGCACCCCCTAGGGTTGTTGAGAATGACTTCCAGACAGATGGACAAACCGATGGTGACTAACCAACCGGACAAAGAACACGACCACAGTGATAGATGTAGCTATACCGAGTGATAGCAACATCAGGTAAAAGGAGCACAAGAGCTCAAGAAGTACCAAGGGCTGAGAGAAGAGCTTGAACTGTCTCTGTCCAGAAGAGCACAATCCTAGGAGTCTCTCCCAGGCCTCTGGTAGAGGACCTGAGCTTGAAGGATAAAAGACCGCCTGCAGGGTGAGAGGGGATTTAAAAAAAATTGAAGCTGTAAACAGCGATGAGAGGGCCCCTGCACTACCAGACCCGCTTAGGTTGTTCTGTGCTGTGGTCGACTTGACTTGCAGCTTGGGTGTGCTGTGGGTCAGCAGAGTGAACACCTCTTATGCCCACTAGGTGGCAATGGAGAACACCCACTAACTGTGTGCCCTGATTTATATCATGCCTCAAACCACCAACTGAGCCAATTTTACACAGGTATCTGTACTGCTACCTAAGTAAAGAATGCCTGGTCTTTTGCCACCTCTGCATTTGCCAATGTTATGGGAATGTTCCCGACTAGCGGAGAGTGCAAAGGAACATTAGCAAAATAGCATGCTAACCCATTAATCTCTTTTAGTAGTACAGCTTAACACAACTAAAAGGAAGGGGGCACCATCTTGTGGCAGTATTATGCAATTGTGCTTTAATTCACAAAGAGGCAGACAATTTCTTCTTCTATGGCATTATGAAAGTAATAGTGGGTCAATGTAGTGTCCAGTCTGGCCTCAGTCTAACATAAAAAGAAGAAGAGAGAAAACTTTTCTTTTTTACAGACTGTGATCATGACCTCTTGTCAATTATACTGAAAGAGTTGAAGCCAGTGAAATAATAAACACAAATATGTTGCTAAACTGATGTATTTTAGTAAACATGTCATTTAATGTCCCTTCTCTGAACAGCAGCGTATACACCCACAGTAAATGAACAATGATGAGCCTGATTCCCTGAATGTGATTTTGTTAGATGTTATGAGAGTGTTTTTCTTACTTACTAAATTATTCTGTCATCATCCACTTTAGTTATCTTCTGTGGGCTTTCAGGTCCTCTGGTGTTGCTGAAATGACAAGTTCATTCAACTTATCAGGCATGCTTTAGCTGCTCCTTGTGTACCTTGCTCCCCCAGAGTACTAATATCATCTCTCCTTGTTTTCCCAGTGTGGATCCCTCCTTTGGCCACAAGAAGTGGATCCCTGTTCATCATTACCTCACCTGCTGCTGCAAGAGCTAGTTGCTTTTCTTGGGGTGGCTGTGGCTCAGGAGGTAGAGCAGCTCACCTACTAATCAGAAGGCTGGTGGGTTGATCCCTGTCTACAAGGCAATTATATTTGAGCAAGATACTAATTCCAGTGCATCCACCAGAGTGTGAATGTTAGAAAACACTTACATAGAAACAGTATGAAAAAGCCTGTGCCTCCCCTAGTCCTGAAAATCCCCATTGGTTCTCATTGCTGTTACCTGTAATCATTTTGTTAAATTACAACAACTTTAGAAACGAATCATGGTCAACATACAACGCATACAAATCAAATCAAATCACTTTTATTGTCACATCACATGTGCAGGTACATTGGTACAGCACATGTGAGTGAAATTCTTGTGTGCGAGCTTCACAAGCAACAGAGTTGTGCAAAATACAATAATGTAAACAAGCAAAATACAAGAATGGCTACATCTGAAACTAATAAATATATGTACAATATATAACATCTAATGTGAATTGCAGAAGCATCAAGTGAGGATTGATTTCTTTTTTGTGGATTATTTTTTAAGTATATATGTTTTTTTCCCTTATTTTTAACAGGCTTTAGGTGCATAAATGTAAACAGTCATTGTGCAGCATAAAAGAGGAACTTAGTGGCCAAAATACAATTGTTCACTATCTATGGAGCATGACTTAGCTTTTTCTTAACTTTTCAAAATGTATCAGTGTTTGTGAACAATGACCTGTATCGACCTTTAGCATTGTTGGTGGCTTTCCAGATGTACACACACATTCAAGACAAGCTGGATGATCGCTCTCATCTTTAGTCCAAAGGATGTGGGGTTCATGTTTTCCAAATATAACTTTAGATTTCAGTTTGTCTGATTATAGAACAGTTTTCCACTTTGCCTCAGTCAACTTTAAATGGGCTTTAACCCAAAGAAGATGGTGGTGTTTCTGGTTTCTGGGTTATGGTGCCATCATCATGGCATCATCTCTACATGACAGAGCTTTGACCTGCATTTGCGGATAGCACAGTTAGCTGTTTTTACAGACAGTGATTTCTGGAAGGGTTCCTGAGTCCATGCATGGATTTTCAGGTTTGCCACTTGTGGACAGAGTTTGTTCAAGATTGTCTGAATCGTTTGATTTATGTACTGTAGATAAGATATTGAAAATCTTCTCAATTTTTCACTGAGGAACTCTGAAATTGTTCAATTTGTAGACGGGTCATTGATGTGACATGGCAATTTCACTGTCTTACCAGACAAAAACGAAGCTTATACGTAAGTTCATTAAGGAAGATCTGTAGTCACACATCGATCTGCTTCCTGGATGATTTGGATGCTTTGCATCACTTTCATGCTGTTAAGCTCACATCCAATCATCTTTCTGCCTGCCTTCTTCAGGCCAATCAGCCTCCACTTGGCATGCTTTAAATCTCACTGCTCATCTGTCACTCTCCCTTGCAGTCGCCTCCCTGCAACCCACCTCCTCTCCCATGTTACTCAGGCTCCATCCAAACCTCCATCTTCATCGCCATCACTAGCGTCTAGACTGTGGGAAGTACTTCCCTAATTCTTATCACCACTGGGATTCAATTTTGCTGTCATGGCCCATCTGAATCTAATCACCAAATAGTTTAATTAATTTCTGTATATCAATAAATCATGTTCAGTTGCTTCTAATGATCTCTGCTTATTGAAATGTTAGTTAATATTGTCCTCATTTAAAATGCTGCAAATGGTTCAAAATGTATGTTTTACATGGACGTGTTAAAAAAATACTTTATTTTTTAAAAACTTTGTGCCAAATACTTGGCCCTGTGTGAAAAATTCAGCCTTTGTCTCGTCAGTTCATTTTGTCCAGTCTCTTATTGTCGACTTGTGAACTCTGACTTTAACTGAGACCAGACAGGCCGGGATTTCTTTAGATGTTGTTCTGGCTTCTTTTGTGAGCTCCTGCATGAGTCGTTGATGTCTTCTTGGAGTAATTTTGGTAAGTTGGCCCCTAATTGAAAGATTCCCCACTGCTTTCTTCATTTGTGTATAATGACTCTCACTGTGGTCACTGGAGTCCCAAAGCCGAAGAAGTGGCTTTGTAACCATTTCCAGACTGACAGATGTCAATGGTTTTAAGTGATTTTCTTGATTCAACAGGTCTGACAGCAATCAGTAACCACATTATTTTCAAATATTGAAAACACAATGACAAGAAGTCAGCAGACTGGAGGTGTTTATTTCCATCAAGCACAATAGTTTTTTCTGGATCAGTGTCATTCAAACTCTTCCAGGAAATAGTTTTTGCAAAAGCTTAAAAAAATAGAAAAAAACAAAATAAATGGTTGGAAACTGTTTCACAGAAATCACGAGAACAGCGGCTCATAATAACAATGTGAATGAAGACAAAAGATATAAGACACGAAATATTATTCAAGTATATATCTGGCATGTAACTGGTGACCTGTTGAGGGCGTACTCCTCCGCTCGCCTTCTGACACTTGGGACTACACCCCTCCCCCTCCTTCTCCCCCCACCAAAATTTAATTGATTAAACAGGTAAAGCAATTAGAAGGATAGGTTTTCCATGTTATATTATTCAACACTTCTCTTTAAGTTTGTCCTTGTAGTTTCTTTTAAGAGTTGGTGACATCAGAGTTGAAAAGTGTCATTTCACTATCTTTACCCTGTACTTAGATTGTTTTGTACGTGAACTTGATGTAAACTGAATACAAACTGTCCAGTTAAGTTATTTCTTTGAGGTATAGTGCACCATTTATCAAACCAACACTTCAGGCCAGGAGCGCCACCTTTTACCTCCGTCCTGTCACAGACTTCCCCATCAGGATTTTCCTCATACCAGTTGCTGGTATGAGGAACCAGTTGTCTGGTTCTTTGTTGTTCCAGTAAATCACCCTAAGAGATAAAAACAAACAAACAATAATTGCTTCAGTGAAAACTGGTATTTTTAATTCCGGGAATAAAAAACTATTTTAATAACAGTGAAACTTATTTATTAGTGATGAGCTGCTCACCCACAACCATGCACCCTCTTTTGTAGTTAAGTGTTCTTTTCTAAACACTAATATAGACTTAAGTGTCACCTCAGCTGGTACAATCCAACTTTTATTATGCACAAGTATTGGTTAGCATTGCTGCCTCACAGCAATTTCAATTCCACCATTAGTACTTCACAGCACTAATGTACAGTAGTTTACAATTTCACAGATAGTGACAGAAGTTCATGTTACAGATAGAGACCATTGTGCATTAATGCAATCATCAGAACAAATGAAAAACCCATCGTGGTAGTATATCACTTTTATCCAGATCAGTAGATGTTTAAAGCGTGGAGACTGATTCATGCTGTTTTTATAATATACTGCAGGGGTGCAGGGGAAGGTAGGACTGAGTCCCCAGGAGGGGCAATTGCAAGCCTTGAATGAAAATGTGTTTTTGTTTTTTTGCATTTTTTTTAAAAATTTCTTGTAATATGTATCATAATTGAGACAAATGATGCAAAATGGTTATGCCCACCCTGCACTTGGACTCAGTCACCTACACAGAATAACTGCATTAGCAACTTTCTGTCAAAAGAAATGTGCGCAGACACAATGAACAGGTTAAGAATGATTTAGCTATAAGCAGAATCAGTGACACAATCGAAATAACTCAGCACAGCTTAACACCATCAAATCCTTTAACTTCAAAAAGAGCCAGAGAGAGTGAAGCAGCAGCAGGTCTGTCTCCAAATGATGTGACTCAAACTGAGATCATGTAGCACCAACCAAACGTTATTCCAAGCGATCCCTCATTCACCTGTAAGCTTATCAACACTAACACCAAATGACATTAAGCTTTATTGTATGTTGGCCCAGTGGTTCTTAACGGGTGTGCCATGAGGTAAGCAAGACATTTTGAGGAAGTAGGTGTTCTTCAGGGAGATGAAACAGCATTTTAAAATGCCACAATGAAAAAAAAAGAAAAATGTAGGGAGTCACATATATTGTCTATAACAATTTTTGTTGCTAGTTTTAATTTAATGTGAGCTGCAAGCCTACACTCTTGCCATGTTTTCATGTCTTGTGTGTGTGTGAATTGTCTTGTGTATTGACTTTCAAGTATCTTTCATGTCAGATGTGATTTTGTATTTGATGAGCGTGAAATCGTCTCTTCACAGACTTCCTGTGGCTGCAATAAAGTGCTGAAGTCAGAAGATGGCCAGTGCATTTGTGAGCTGACAGCACATATAAATTCTGTTTCTTTGGTAATTTAAAGCAGATCAGAAATGTTATTGATTTTAAATAAAGTTTATGAATAAAAGTGTTTAAACTCACAGAAGTAGAACGTCAAAAAGACAGCAGTTGCCAGGAGAACACAGACAACCACCACCGCCCCTATTTTTGTGGTGACCATTGACCCTCTGTTTACTTGTTCATGTTGAGGTTCAAAAACTTCGTCTGTTGAATATTTAGAGGAGACAGAGGGTGGAATAATTAAATAACACAAAATAGTGTAGCTGTGTACAGGTAAAAGGACTGTAATATTTATTAGTAATGATCTAGTATTTATGAGTTATAGCGTTTAAAGGTTGCAGGACCACAGCTGCAAAGAAACACTGACATGCTAAATAAGGGATAACTACATGTTAAATACATCACAATCCCCAATCGTTCCTGTTTTTATCATTTTCTAAGTTACTTTAAACTTACAATTAAATGTCTGTCTTGGCATTTTCTCCTATCAATAAAGCTTAACAAAGTCTGAATGCTTGTATTTTGCAAATGTGCAAAGTAAATATCATCATCTAGACTTGCAGCATGATGATAGATTTTAAGATATGTGCAGATGATCCTGTTTTTATTCCAGAATAAACATATTATGTTCAAATAGCTCTTTACCTTCCCCCACATCGCTGTCTGAATGGCTCATCGTTTCAGGCTTAAAGATCCTGAGTTCAGCGTTAGTCCAGCTGTCTCTGAATAATAGAAGTACTTTAATAAAGATTTATGTTTTACTGAAGCTTTTGACAAAAGCAGAAAAACACAAGTACTTGGCGATATTTCTCCTGAAGCTATGTTTGCTCTTACCTCTCTTTAGAATGTTCAAAAGAAACACTGTACCTAATTTTCATGTTTCACAACTTTTTCATGAATCATGATAACAGGGAGGAGACTTTCACCACAGTCTACTTCCTCATATTTGAATAACACTTTTCACAAAATCCATTTTTATACATTTCATGGAAACTACTGTTCTTTTGTAAATTAATAAAAATAGCACAAGGACCACAGCCCTGCAGGCGCTGCAATCTTCTCCAGAGTTTGATTGCAGGACTCACAACCTTCATCTCTTTTCCCCTTCCTCTTTCCAGTTGTTCAGCACCAAGAGCTCAGACAAAAAACTGACATCACCAGGAATTAGGCAGAGAGCTACTAAATCCAAAATATAACCTCACAGTGGATAAGGAACAAAAAGAAAAAGTAGCCTTCAAAATAAAACAGGAAAAACTCAGAAGACAAAAACCATATAATCATTTTCCAGAGAGGACTCTCTTTTAACTTGTGGATTTTACATTTTAATCAACTATACATGCATGCATGGTTGATAACCCACTATCTTCTTCAGGTCATCTTCTACCTTTACTGGTCTTGTGGTCTCAGCGAAAGCTCAAGAGAGACAGAGTATTCTGAACTCTTGTCTTTCCTCTTTCACTACTAGCTGTCAATCTCACTCACACTGCATCCTGTAGTCATGAAGTCACAACTGCTCTCCAAAGTTTTCTTTTTACCATTACATTGTTGTCTGCGTATGACAACAATGAACTTGAGTGACATCCCATTTTCATCTGAAAGGTGTTTTATTGAGTTCAGGTCAAGACTCTGTCAGTCTTCCACACCAAACTCACTTATAAATGTCTATATGGACCTTGCTTTGTGCACTGGCAGCAGTCATGTTGGAACAGGAAGGGCCAGCCACAAACTCTTCCCACAAAGAGCATTAAATTGTACAAAATATCTTGGTATGCTGAAACGTTAAGAGTTCCTTTCACTAGAACTAAGGGCCCGGGCCCAGCTCCTGAAAAAACAATCCCATTAATGTACAAACTGTAGCTGCTGCCTCTGTCCTCTAGATGGAGCTTTAATAACTGAATCAAGACCATCTGCTGGATTAAAATAGGAGGCTTGAGGCAGAGATAAAGTGCAGACTAACCAGGCTTTTATTCACCAAGATTAACAGAAAGCAAAACATAAGAAAAACTAAAACAATACAGCACAGAGATGTAGCAGGACAGTTATCCAAAGTGTAAGTCACTTGTTTTCCAGCCATAGGACCTGAGCACCTTGCAGTCATTGTTTAAACCATGAACTTCTCTGTACACCAAAGTATTCAAGAGTCAAATGTAACGCAGAGAGAACAATGATCCCAGGAACAGCAGCAAATCTGCAAAACAATTCTGAAAAGGAAAATAGTCAACATGTTGCAATGGCCCAGCCAAACTACACACTTCAGCAGGGCCGTGCAGAGAGGTTTAAAGGGGCGGGTGCTCAAAGTTAAAAAGGGGCACATTGAACCAGGCTGAATAACAACAACACACATTCATCAAGAATCTAATATGGGCAACAAGGCAAAGCAAACGTAGCCAATGTTTTAGCTGTTGAGGGGTTGCTGCTGATAGTGCTGGAGGGCAGGGCTGTGTTGATCTGAGACTGTAGACAGTAAAAAGTCCATAGGAGAGATGGTAGCTGATTAAACAAGTATCATGAGATAATAACAAAATGCAAAGATTGGTGACAGCGCTTGGAACCATAAGGCAACAAAAAACTGTGAAAAATAAATTAGGCTCTGCCTGTGATTCACTCTTTGCTTCTCTTCTTCCTTCCATCCCATCATTTCATATATCACTCTCCACTTGCTGTCTATGTGAGAACAAGGCACAACTTGCTATTGCGATAAACTATAATTTAATTATCCACACTTAACAACTCTTGCACTTAATCTATAATAAAATGATGACAGAAAAATGTTATAGCACTGCCTTTAGTAGCCTCACACAGCTCCTGCTGTTTCCTCCTCATGTCCTTACCAGGCATGTCTGGACAATGTTATATCATGAGTAATATTTTTTTTTTTAAAAATCCATCTAAATAAAACACACACATGCACGCACACACAGGGACATTTTAGACCTTCTTCAGAATACTGTATATACTATGGGCATCATGGTGCTGATCCAGAATCTTTTTTTTATTATTATTTATTACTAGAGCTACAATAATAAAGCAATGAGGAGGGGGAAGTAATAAATATGAAATAATGTCATTATGATGATTCCATTTGTTTCACTATCCACTCTGTGCAGGGGCAAAGCTTATTACATTTTTAAACTGTAGAGATACAATAATTTTACTGCTGTAAAATCCAAATTTTGTCTTATTTAAAATATAAATCTAATATAATCTGCTTCTTAATGTATGTTCTTTAAAATACAGCGTGTGTTTTTAATATATTATAATTATAATAATGCATAATTGCGAACATGCATATTAGATCATTTTTTAGTGAAATATAATCCCTCCAGAAAGGCAGGAAAAGCCCGGAAACTTACTTTAAAACTAAATATGTTCCCTAAAACGGTGACAGAGCTACAGACCCATGACAGCCTTACACAGGTAGCCAGCAGCTGTGACCAGCACTACTTGTGCAGTTAATAAAAGGACAGGTAATGTTTGTCGCGCTGTTGCACACACAGCACGCTCGTTTGTTTCAGTTCGTCAGTTGCAACAAGACAGCTTACCAACGTGTACGTAATAAGCTAATACTCCTGGGTGCTACACACTACAGTGTACGCTGTACACCTACTTACTGGTTTTGTCGCATCAGTCTGTGTCTCTGAGTTAACTTGTGTTTCTCCTACAGCTCCGGACCGCTAAAAATGCGCGTGCTCTTTGTGAGCTCGTTCCCGGCTCGTAACCAGCGCGTTCTGCCGTCAAGGGCGATCATTGGTTAAATGTGATCATGTGACTGATGCAAGCCAGATCCTTTTATTTAGCAAAACTGTGATTAATAGTTAAATATTATTGTTGAGGGGCACAGACAGGACTCCGCACGCACACACACATTAAAATTTTTTTTTTTTTTTAAAAGTTGCCTCAACAAAAGGGCACTTTGGGCACCCATCAGGAAAGGGGCGGGTGCTCAAGCCCCTCTAGCCCCCCCCCCCCCCCCCCCCCCCTCTGCACGTGCCTGCTCAGCTTGTGGTACTGTGGTGAGAGATTAATGAGCGGAGTGAGACTGATGGTCATACTGCTGCTTCTACTACTGCTAATATACTACTAATAACGAGGTTATTGCTTCTAAAGGTGATAATCTTTGCTGCTAATCTGCTAATCTGGAACAGTATAGTTTGACATATTCAAGTCATCAGGACTTTTTTACTTCCAGTTTTGTTTTGTTATTTTCTGAATGAGTGTGAATCCCAGGCCCACATCACAGGTGTAGGTGTAAACAAAGGGAAGGTCTAATTGTAGGTGTCCTAGAATGGGTGATGTTATGATATTTTGATACCACGGTTAGCATTTACAGAAGATTGTTTTATACAGGAAAACTGTTACTCAATAAGGCCTATATACTAGTTGTTTTTCTCTTTCTCTGTGACCCAAGAATTAATGTGTAAGACTCACAGGCTGGTACCCCAAGGTCGAAAACACCACAGAGACGAGACCACTTCCTTACTCCCATCCTCCCTTCCTTATCTCTTAGAAAAAGGCTCGTTAAAGGCCAGGTGGTTTGTTTCAGAATTCACTAATGAAAGAACTCTGTATTCTGTGTATTTTGCTGGGATGATCATAAATTGTAGCTGAACTGATAAACTACACACAGGATACTTCTTTGCTCACAAGGCAGGAAGACGTTTCCTTATTTGGTCTGTACTGGTTTGAACTGAGAACTTGCTGACACACGAACCTTTTTTTCCTCTATATAAACTGTTGTGTATCAAATAAACCTTTGAGTCGATTGGGAAGGCAACCTAAAGCAGTCTCTGTTTTCTTGTTCTCCCAAGCTGCTCCCGAGCTCGTACTAACACGCTGAATGGCATACCTGAGTGTTACTTTAAATAATTAGGAATCTTAGAAGGAAAGGACAGAACTCTGCTTATCGCTCACGCCACGGAGGAAACCCGGGACGGCAATTTCCTTCAATTTTGGTGTCAGAAGTGGGATTCTGACAGAAGGTAAATATGCGTCTTTCATATTTATATAGAGACCATATTATACCTCTCTCAGTGATCGATCCATAAAAAAACGGGATATGCTGACGAAGTTTCACTTAGTGATCCAGAGAGATACACTGACTGACTTCCTCAGTCCCCGAATAAAGTAAATTAACCCTTGTGTGGTGTTGGTGGACACAGGAAGTTGCCTGTTGTCTTGAATATTTTAATTTTGTTTAAGTTGCTCACTCAAAAGAGTGACACAGGAAGCTGCCTGTTGTCTTAAATACTTCTCGTTAAGTGAGAAGTTGCTCAGAAAGAGTGACACAGGAAGTTGCCTGTTGTCTTAAATACTTCTCGTTAAGTGAGAAGTTGCTCACCAAAGAGTGACACAGGGAGAAGTTGAACGGGTCTCACAGACCCGATTACCATACAAGGGTTAAAAGCAGTAAATTAAAAGCAGAAAGACACAGGAAGTTGCCTGTTGTTTTACGAGAAGTTGCTCGTTAAGCGAGAAGTTGCTCGCTATGTGAGAGTTGCTCACACAAACAAAAAATTGCTAGCAATAAATTTAAAGTGACCTCAGCTGTGCCGCAGCGAAAATACTAACATAAATCCTCCTAGCGTGTAAACCCCTCTGGAAATCACTGAACATGGGTCAGAATTATTCAAAGACCACAGACAGGTCCGATAAAAAATCAAAATTACCTGTAAAACCAAAATTAATTAAATTTAAAGTCTCAAACAACAGCTCAGTACGACTCCCATTTCCAGTTACGTGTAACCCACGTCCACGAATCGGCGAAGACTTCCATGATTACGTATCCAGAACATGCGGAAGTGCTTATGTGACTGACTTTGTTTACAACTTACGGACTGTGAGTACAATGCATTCTAATCTCTTTTCGGAGCCTTATCCCGAACGATTATCGCCAGAAACCAGGTCAGTAGAAATGTTGAATATCATTTGTGATAAGAAAAGTAGTCTGCTTAAAAAGTCCTGTAGAAAATATGATAGAATGCCGCGACGTGATGCATCAAATGTTACCGCTATGGACAAAAGGACCGGAACCAGGCGTAGATACTTTAACATCAAATAAAACTAGTGCAGGCTCTAGCAAAGAAAATAAATCTACTGCGGGAAAAGCTAGTCTTGCATGCAATGCATTCCTGGAGTAACCGAGTCACAACTCATAAGAGAGATAGGTGAATTAGACCCAAAGCATGATAAAGCATCCACAACTGCAGAGTTTTTGTGGGTAAATAATGACAAAATCACCGATTTCTTTAAGAATCTAAAGAAATTCCTGCTAACAATGTCCAGAGACAAAATTGACTTAAATGCAGTAACTATGTGTAAACAGAAGCCTGATGAATCTATCCTAGTATTCATAAAACGCTTTATGCACTGTTGGACAAGCTAGAGGTGCAAATTTAGCTCAGTTTTCCAGCAGCCGCAGACACCCAGAGCAAAAATGAATTTGTGTATTTAATTTAACACAAAGTGTGAAATGTTTGCTGACACTGATAACAGCTTATGTTTTCTCTGCCCTATGTACCGACATGATGGAGAAGGAACATCCTCTGTGTCAGCTGGACCCTCAGCAGAGAATGAACTCAACATCCTTTTTGTCCGGTACTCTATGTCACACACTGTGCCAAAAAAACGTGTACAGACGCCACTAACAGGTAATCCCATGACTGGGAGCCACACTTTTGTTTCTCTCACACTTTTCAACAACATGATAACTGCTCACACAAGTGAAGGTCAAACAGTGATTTTGTTACATAACTCAGACATAGGTTACGAAATATGTCGTCACATAGATCTAACCTACCCTATCGACTGTACTATTTCTGCACTTACGTTGCCAGCTGAATACCAGAATATGACATTGTGGTCTAAAAGTGAGAATGATATAGGATTTATTGACTGTACACTTTATCACGTACACCTATTAAAACACAACAAGCCAGTATATGTCAAGCAACATCCCATTTCTGCCGAAAAAGCCGCAGCCCTAGATGTCATGATAGGAGATTTAGAGACTACAGGAGTAATAAAGCCTACAGTATCTCGATATATTACTCCTGTCAATCCTGTGCCAAAGCCTAACAAACCTGGCGTATGGCGTTTCATACAAGACTTAAGGCAAATTAATGCAGTCAACATTCCTCTGCCACCTCTCGTTTCAGATGTTCACAGCATATTGACATGCATTGCATACACATTTTACCGTGGTGGATTTATGCTCCGCTCCTTTTTCTCAGTAAGACACACAGCCGTTATTTGCATTCACACATAGAAATAAGCAGTACACTTGGACTCGTTTGCCCCAAGGCATGATAGACAGCTCTGCTGCTTTCTCAATGGTGCTTCACTCCTCCAGGGCTGCACCCTGATCCACATGTGGATGACCTCCTCCTCTGTGCTCCGAGTGAAAAACTATGTCAAACTGCTACACACATGCTTCTCCAGCACCTCCAAAAGACTGGCCACAAAACATCAGCAAAGAAAATGCAGTACTGTCAGACTTCTGTTCAATATTTGGGATTCACACTGTCTCACGGAAAACGTTCCATGACTGCAGACAGGGTCAAAGCTGTGACCTCTGTCCCTCGTCCCACTACACAGAAGGACATGTTGTCCTTCCTGGGCATGGTGAACTATTGCAGACAGTGGATACCAGACTGTTCTTTTCATGACCACATTCTGCGTGACTGTTGTAAAAAAAGACAAGCCTCCTCGAATACTGTGATCCACAGAAATGACTGCCTCTTTCAATGCATTACAGGGAGTGCTGACCTCCGCCACTCAAAGGTGCTGCCTGAATTGTTCAGGAATGCCGGCCTGCCTGAGGGCAGTAGCAGCTTGCTCTATCATGATAAGGGACTGCGAGAAGCTCACACTCTCACATGACACTATTCTACACACCAATCACCAGGTCACGACCATTCTAGCAAACATAACTAAACAACATATGCAAATCTCACTATAAAAGCGAGCAGCACACCTGATTCGCCAGCACATTTATTGATCCTATGCTGTGTTCTTCTGACCGACAGGATGGCTCAGACAGGCTTGACGATCATGACTGCATGACACGTATACAGGAATCCACAGCACCACGTCCAGATTTAGAGCAGACACCTATCCCAGACTCAGCCACGGTTTATGTGGACGGGTCCTGTTCAAGGCCGAGTGACAACTCATTTCTTTGTGGCTATTCAGTGGTGACATTGCCTGACATCATACTAGAGGCTCACTCATTACCATTTCACTCAGCACAAAAAGCAGAGCTCATGGCTTTAATACGCGCCTGTGAGCTACATTTGGATAAGCGTATGACAATTTACGCAGACAGCCGCTATGCATTTGGCGTTGTGCATGACTTTGGCACATTGTGGAGACAAAGAGGATTTAGATCTGCTGATGGAAAATAAATTGCTAAATTCTGATTTTGTTCAAAGACTTTTTCAGGCTATACAGCTGCCATCGGCCGTTGCAGTTGTAAAAAACGAATGGACACAGTACAGCTGACACAGACGAAGCAACAGGTAATGCTTTAGCAGACGTGACAGCCAAGGCTGCAGCTGCATCACAGCTCCCACCTCCGCAGGAAGTATTATCTGTGCCCCTACAGCTGTCACTTGTTACACTCCCAGACTATTTAGACACAAATGTTGATTTAAAATTCATACAAGAGCGAGCCTCTGCATGTGATTACACCTATTGTGAGAATAATGACTGTACCTTAGATGACAGAGATGGCTTATACAAAATCTTAAGGGTTTGATTGCCCTCCCATATTCCCTGGTGCCAGTCCTTGCCCGACATTTTCACTGTGTGAGTTATGTCGGACAAAGAGGGGTAATAGGGGCAATAAAATTAAGATTTGTAATTGAGAAAACATCACATGCAGTAAAAAGCATATTAGCAACCTGTCTAACATGTGCACGAACTAATGTAGGAAAATCAAAAGCGAAACATCAGCATTTACCACAACCAGATTTTCCATTTCATACATTACAAATTGATTTTACACATATGCCAGCACAAGGAAGCATCAAGTACTTACTGGTAATAGTGGATCAATTTAGTAAATGAGTAGAAGCTTATCCAACATGAAAAGAAACTGCAGAAGTAGTCTGTCAAAAGTTGAGCAATGAAATAATACCCAGATTCGGAATACCTCACCAGATTAACAGTGATAGAGGATCTTCATTCACATGAGAAGTAATTCAAAAGTGTGCTAAAACTTTAATGACCTGGGTCAAATTACTTCCTCAAGTCCTGTGTGAGATTAGAATGACTCAATCTACAGTAACCAAATTATTTCCATTTGAAATAAGACTATTTCCAACACCATGGTCAGCTTCCAGAGGGGCACCGCTAGTAGAAGGTGATGTATATTGCATTGTCCACTGATGTTCACAACCTGGTAGAAAAACTGAATAATAACTATCAGAAAGTTTGTCTCTCTCAGCCTTTCCCCTCCACAGTTCCACCAGTGGAGACAAGGAGACGCATGTTGGAGAAGCCACTAAAACCAAGGACACTCTGGGAGGCCGCGCGTGTTCCAGCCCCAGACTGTACTGGCAGTGACGAAGAACCAGCATCCTTACGGACGGACAACCTCAGTGGATTCATGCCAGCAGGGTTAAGACCAGCCCAATCGGACCATCTCAGGCGTCGGATCAAGCAGATGACATCTCCGGCGAGCCAGCGCCCGGAACTAGAGCAAATAAACACACACGGGTAGATGACATCTCAGGCGAGCCAGCGCCCGGATCCAAAAGTTACATACACACACGCAATCACTGATTAACACACAACGCCTGAAAGAACAACAACAAGGTACTCAAACATCCAGCAGGAACAGAAAGCCAAAAGTACCACATGATGTCTAACCTGATAAAGCCAGACTCATTCCATCCTGATAATGGAGAAAATGAAATGCCCATTGTCATCATACGACGCTTATTCTGTGTCTCTCGAACCTGGGACTAGGCCAGAAGACGACTGAAGAACTGTCTTTCTTATATATTTAGGTTATTTATCACATCTATCGCATTAACCTTAGGATTTCTCTTTGCTATTTTGTATTGTAAACTGCAACCATGTTCACATTTCTGCAGGTCATATTTTGCTGACTATACCTCATGCTCTATTTTGCAAGACACCTACTTAATGCACTCCTCACGTTCCCTAAAATCAGTAAATAGCAACATAGACGCCACTAATGAACCATTTTATGCACCCTCTAGAACAGGAGCTAACGCCTGGTATGAAAATGCCAGAACAGCCGCTCGTGATTTAGGAAACAGTAACTGTTATGTCTGTTCAAAGGCTAATCCAGAACAGGTAATAGTAGGATACCCCATATCCGGTTTCCCCCTCGCTGAGGGACTAGAGGAAATCGGCGGAGATAATGCTCTCCTTAAAGACGCTTTACAGTTGACTCTGAGCCCTCTCGACTGCCTACTTAGACACACACACACACCAACTAACCCTGAGACTCCATTAGGCGAATTATTGAAGTTATCTAATGACACCGCAGGGACCTGCGCCCCAATGAAACGCCCTAAGACTAGGTTAAAGCCCTCACTGCCCTTAGGACAGATCCCTCTCCATTTTAATACTAGTATGATATGTCTGCGCAGACTAAAGTTAACTGGCCCAGACACACACATAGATTATACAAAGGATAAGTATAAATTCTTCTCTGACTCCCCAGGTGCACGCTGTAATGAGACATGGCTAGCTGTCTCTGTGGCTGAAGTTTTATCATATCTGGAGGAACACACACACAGTTCAAGTTCGAGCAGAGAATCGATCATTGTTCCCCCAGAGGGTGTCTTAAATGACACTGACTGGGGGGAGTTAGTTAAATCACACATGGTCACGCGCCTAACTAGAGCAATCCCACATGCTTATTGGATGTGCAATAATACCCTTAGATTAGCTTTACCTGTTAATTGGACCGGTACCTGTGGTCTAGTAACCGTTGATGTTTGTTGTACTTTCATTCCCAATAACACCGCCCCTAACGGTTCATTCACACAAGCTATGAATAAACTTGAAGCATTGCAGATAGAACTAATTGCCAATACAGGTCACGGTCAGTGGCTACATAAGTGGCTACAGGACACGTTTGGGAGATGGAAGGAACTAATTGTAGCCTTTGTAACCGTTGCAGCATGTTTTCGATGATTATTGTCTGTTGTGTGATACCATGTATACGCTCTCAGAATTTTTGATATTAAGCTTCCTCAAAGGACTAGTTACATTTATGATTTGTTTCACATTTATGATTTGTCTTTATATTATGTTATTACATTCTGTCTTTATACTATGTTATCATTTCATGATAAAAGGGGAGAACTGTTATGATATTTTGATACCACGGTTAGCATTTACAGAAGATTGTTTTATACAGGAAAACTGTTACTCAATAAGGCCTATATACTAGTTGTTTTTCTCTTTCTCTGTGACCCAAGAATTAATGTGTAAGACTCACAGGCTGGTACCCCAAGGTCGAAAACACCACAGAGACGAGACCACTTCCTTACTCCCATCCTCCCTTCCTTATCTCTTAGAAAAAGGCTCGTTAAAGGCCAGGTGGTTTGTTTCAGAATTCACTAATGAAAGAACTCTGTATTCTGTGTATTTTGCTGGGATGATCATAAATTGTAGCTGAACTGATAAACTACACACAGGATACTTCTTTGCTCACAAGGCAGGAAGACGTTTCCTTATTTGGTCTGTACTGGTTTGAACTGAGAACTTGCTGACACACGAACCTTTTTTTCCTCTATATAAACTGTTGTGTATCAAATAAACCTTTGAGTCGATTGGGAAGGCAACCTAAAGCAGTCTCTGTTTTCTTGTTCTCCCAAGCTGCTCCCGAGCTCGTACTAACACGCTGAATGGCATACCTGAGTGTTACTTTAAATAATTAGGAATCTTAGAAGGAAAGGACAGAACTCTGCTTATCGCTCACGCCACGGAGGAAACCCGGGACGGCAATTTCCTTCAGGTGAAAAGAGCAGATGAGTCTGGAGATCTTCAAAAGTAATCTTACACTCAGGTGTTAGCTTAAATTTGGCCGCATGTTTATGTTTTAGTGGATTCAACAGTTTGGAAAGTTGGGAGAAATTTGTGGCAAGCTAGCACAGGCAGTGTGGTAAATTTAGCCAAAATAAAGTAATTGAAATTTACTCAGTAGATATTCATCATGATAAAAGAGGATCTTTGTAAACCAGTTCGACCAGGAACTCGGACATTACATACAAATGGAAGATACTTCCAGGGATGAACAGCTGGGCTGATGTTTGGTGAAGAAGTTTGGGATCGAACCGAAAAAAAGACAGAATTAATAAATGTCAATTGCTGAGAGGCTGCCACGACCACTTGGGACAGCTTGACCTAATAGCACGGCGTTTCTTTTTGTTAATGTTAATTATGATAATGTAAGAATACAAACCTGTAAGTAATGTTTTATATTGCATTCATTTCTCTCATCTTAGAAATAATATTAGTTTATTTTGAACTCAAAGATGAAATTCATGTCAATGTCGGTTTCCCTAATATTTAATCAATGAAAGTTAATTTGAGGCTTTACAGAGAAAAGATAAGTGAAGCTTTGCATCCCTCATCTAAAAGATACAACTGCAGTTAGCTATAAGATATCGGGAATTTGATTTTCAAAACTTTAAATGCTGACATTTTTTGCTACTAAAGCAATACTGCGTGATACATGAATAGTATAAGTGTCAAGTTTTACATTGATAGTAAACATTTATCTGCTCTGGGTTTCATGGTCTGGAAACATTTACCACAAAAGTGTAATGGAAACATTTTGTTATCTGATCAAGTGACGTGAGAAAAAGTCAGTCCCTTCACTGCTGCTTTTAGTTTAGATAAAACTTTATTAATCCCTCGGGTGGGTTACTCCGGGAAATTCAGTTCAGTTCACTTTTCGCCTCATTATTAACACTTGACTGATTCTATTCTTTCTTTAAATTTCACCAAGTATTCTTAAAACACTGAAAGTGGCCTCAAGTTTGCTGGTACTTAAATAAAACTTCCTAGTCTCACTGACAAAAAAAAATTAAATAAAATTGTACAGAAAGCAAATTCATAGAATCAGTGGCTAATCCTCGTACATGTCTTAGGATTGTGGAGGAAGAGAAAATGCAAATTTCACAGTGAAAGGCCCAGGAAGGTTTGAGCCCAGAATGTTGTTGATGTGAGGCAACAGTGCTAAACACTGCACCACCATGCCAACTAAGTTTTATGCAGATAAAAATATTTTACTCCAGGATACATGTTTTTCTTCTATTCTGGGAAGTTTTGTTCAGACTGGTGGTTGTTTGATGATCAACACTCACGTCTCACTGGAGCTCTGTTTTTCTTCATCTTCGTGTTGATGAATTTAAAGGACTGAGAGTTCCTCGTGCTTAAATAGTTAAATTTTCCTTAAATTCACATCAATGAAACATTCTGTCATTTTAGGATATATATCCTAAAATGACAGAATGTTTCATTGATGTGAATATATATATAAGTTGTTGGTCAATAAGCTGATATCTTTTAGACATCTGGTATATTTAGCTTAGATTTAGAGCAGGGATCGTTTACTGAGAAAAGTATGACAGTGTTCACTGAAACCACACAGTAAATCATCTTCGTATGAACTGTTCTTGTGTGGAAACGTGTGAGAGTAACATCAACAAGATGAAAGTATTTATTACTCAAAAATACAGTACAACTAATATATATTATATGAGTTAGTTATATTATATTTATAAAGCATAAAACTTGGATAAATGGTAACCAAACTCTTCCATTAAACTGAAGTTTTTGTATTTTTTTATAAATTTCTTAATGAAAAAATGAGGCAAATTTTTCATTTCCACAGCAGCAACGCCGCCGTACACCACAACAATACTGTTAATAAAAACAAATCACCAAAATATGTTATTCAGATTTATTCAAGTATATTTTATTTTTTACTAAAAGCAAATCTATAAGAGATATACAGTTTAGATATTAACTTTGTAAACAAATCGCAACTCCAACGTCTGTATCTTTTACTGACACTCTTTTATAGACTGACTGAACTTTAGACAGTTGCACATTTACAATGTTCAGTCACTGTTTGTTTCTCACAAATACTTCTATGACGCGTTTTGCAGGACAAAAGCTTAGCTCCACCTTTTGCCTCCAGCCTTAAACAGCTTTGCTCATCAGGATTTGCCCCTTTTGTCCCATTCTTTAAGTCTTGATCTTTGTTTTTCCAAAAGGTCAAACTAAGAATTAAAACAAAACAGAAGATGTTCAGTAAAAAATGGTGACTTTCATTCTGGAAATGAATACAAATATTTTCACAATAATTGAACCTTGTGTTCAGCAGTGATCCGTCCGTCCAAACCCATGTGTTGTTTTTAGCTAAGTATATCAGTCCGATCCAGAACTTATCATCAGAGTTATTGGTTCCTTTTATTTTACTCTCCAGGAATTCCTGAAAGAATTTGTATTCAAATTATTCTGAGATGTTTCTGTTATGAGATGATGAAACAGCAGGATGTGATAAAATACATGAGAACATGAATCTGCAGCAGTGTGTTATACCTGCTCCTCCTTGCTGTTTATCTTAACCAGATCTCCTTTTTTAGCTCCACATTCATCTCTGCTCTCGTTCCAGGAGGTTTTAGCGATGGAGAAATAATAGCACTTTCCTTTATGTTTCTCCCAGCCATCTTCACATTTACAACCCGTCTGATCTTTGAAGAGATTACAACAACAACTTCAGTCTGGCGGAAAACGTCATTGTTCATGTTTTGTCCTCTTTCTGTCACTCCAACAGTCAATGTTTCTTTAAGCATCATCAGAGGATAAAAGTAATAAAAAGAAAATATAAAAATATAAATGTAACAAATACTTGAAAATTTACTTTTTGCATCAGGACATTGTGAACATGTAGGCTGCACCGTGCTCCATGGTTTTGGTTCTATTTTGGGGAAAAAAGGGGATCGGACTGTCATCCGTCTGATTTAAACTCGTCTTCGTGTGGTTTGGGAGCAGCAGGAGGCTTCTTCTGTCCTCCGTTTATATTCTAACTTCCTCTTTCTGTCAGTCCATCAATGTTTATTTAATCATCATCAGAGGGTACAAATATGTCAAAGACAAAATTCAAAACTTACTTTTCATTTCAGGAGACTGTGGACATGTGGACTATACTGTATTGTATAGCATCTTAGCACAATTTTTTTTTAAATTAATCTCTTGTTCATCAAGAATGTCTCTGTTTTTCAAATACTGAACAGAAATTAACAAAAGTCTTATACAACAGGGTTTGGATATTCATGTAAGATCAGCTGTTGTGAACGTTGTAAATGAGAGTTTAGATGTCTGAAAAAATCCACCTTCGATCCAGCATTGCAGCTTTGGAGTTTCACATGCTTACCTTTCTGTTTGTTTCTTCCCTCTCTGTGATGTCCTTGCTTGAATGCTGATTTAAAAAAGTGTAAGACAAAAAACAAAGAAATCAGTCAACAGCAAACTAAAAGACATGTAGATGTTTGAATTCCTTAAATTAAAAAAAGTATTTTATGACATGAGCCCTAAAAAGTTAAAACAAGTAAACACATCCACTTGAGAAATGTTAAACAGAAAGATTATCACTTTGCCCTCATTTAATTTTTTTTTAGAACACTATCCTTGTAAATATTATGAAAGAAAATTAAAATTGTAGCGCTCACAGGTAACACACAGAGCAATGACAGCAGCAGCCAGGAGAGCAATGACAACCAGCAGGACCGCTCTCTCTGAGAATAGCTTCGAATGTCCGCTCAGCTCTGCTCGTTGAGGAAGCTCTGAAGAGTTAGCAAAGACAGAGATGTCACAGATATGAGAGATAAACGTGTACAGATTGCTGTCACAACAACGTGAGTTTAGAATATACAAGGTGTGATCAAGAATTTCTGACTCAGAAGAGTCACAAATAAGATGCTTCTTACAGCTGGCAGTTTAGAAAATAAAACACAATAACCCAGGTAATTTTATGTCGCCGATATTAGATATAAAGACTGTAGTCCTTCATGTGGACTTTCATTGAGCTGCAGT
>NC_137944.1:29986490-30162490 GCF_963969265.1 Rhamphochromis sp. 'chilingali'
TCTTTAGCCATCAGAATTGTTGTCTTAAGGCCAAGAAAGATGCCAAACGGATTTATTTTACCAAGTGGATCATCATGGCCTTGCCATATTGGTCCATTTGATTGACCTTTATTATAATTACTTAAATAAATTGAAACTGAAAATCCTGCGTCCAGATAAACAAAATCTACTTTTAGGGACTTACACAACAGTAACCAAGTATTTTCTGCCTGCGATCCATACAGCATGAAGAAAGAAGCTTGTGATGAAATGTTCACTTTCCAATACAGTGATGGCATGCTCCTTGAAAACCTTTACAATTATATCATCTGCATATTCATGGTCTAATTCCATGAATGTCAGTATGACATCTGGCTCTTTCCATTTCTGTATTAAAAAGCTGTAAACCATATCACTGATGAACATCACATTATCAACTTTGATCTTTTTAAGTCTAGGCCAGAGTTTTATGAACAGCCGTTGGGTGATGGCATCAACTTTTTCCGTAGAGGAAGGTGAACTGGCATTTTTAATGACAAGTGTCACCACCTTCTTGATGCAGGCTTCCACAGATAACCTGTAATTTTCAGCCTCTTCAGCTTCACACAGGGCTGGATTCTGGGTCCTCCTCGTTCAATCCGGTTGTTCAGTCTGACGTCACTAGCCGTGTCTGGACCTAAACTCCGCTGCAGGTTCACATGTCAAACGATCACTATGGCATTACTGAGAGTTGAAAAACTGTCTAAAGTCTTTCATCTTTAATAAAATGATCAGCGTTCTGCTCTACCAGGTGTAACAATTGAGTTTAACATCCAGGCACCCATGAAAACGAAATTTATGACATTTAACGGAGTTAGAAGTTAGCAGGGAGTTAGCTCGCTAGCTTCTATCTAAATACAATATAGCATGTCCTGACTGCGGGGTTTTGGAAACAAATTAAACCCTACAGCTGTTATCACTTCCAGCATAAATGAAGACCGGAAACTAAACAGCAGTGACGTTTGTAGGGTTACTGAAGTTGGGCTAGCTGGTATATAATGATGTGCTACGTGACCGCTAGCGACACAGCTATGTTAGCATAATATAAACAAGCTAACTTTTTTTCCCCCACTCGATAAAGTTAACGTGAGTGTTCTCGGTGGAGGACTCCACCACCCCGTTCACACAGAAACTAAACCACATTTTTTTGGCTAAATATGATTTGAACAAATTAAACAACATGGCAGCGGGGGCCCCCGAAATTATTTATTTATTTTAAAAAGCGGTGGGGGGTTTGCCATGAGCGAGCTAGCTTATTTTGTCGGGTTTCTTTCGTTCGGTGGTATGGCGAACACCCCCTACATGAAATACACGTAGGGGGTGTCGTGGAGGCTTGTCAGACATGAGCGCGCCTGTTTGGAAGGGATGCTTGTCGGATTTACATTATTTTGTGACATGGCGATTTTTATACGAAAACTTTAAAGCACTATTTCATGATGGAAAACATTAAAGTTGCTCACGAGGGCATTCAAGCAGCACGATTGAGTAAAACAGTCTAGGGGGATCTTAAATGAGGTAGTAAACACATATAAATACACATTAAAAGAAACAGTACTTGCCTTCAGAAAGTTGAGATGAACAGCTTAGCTGCATCCAGCTCCTGGCGTAAAAAGCCTCGTGTTCGCATTAAGGCAGACGGCCAGGTGGCTTTCAGTCCTTGCAAAAGTGCATTGTAGATCCCGTAGTATCCAAAAATATGACATGCGCATGCGTGCTCAGGCACAGAAAGGCGCCAACAGCTTCAACTCATGTAAAACTTGAATTCATTCATTTTGCCAGCAATAAAGTTCATCTGAGACCAACTTTTGCTCCAAAACGTTAAAGGATTAGTTGAAACCCTTAATGTATTTGAGTTTATGGGGCAACTCAGCTTTTATTGTTGAATTGTGAAAGAAATGACTGTAAGCAAGTTTGATTTTTTTACAGTGAATGAGTGCGCTGACACTAATGCCAGATGATGATTCTTTTCTCCAGTATTGGAAATATATTACTTTTAAATTCTTCTAAACGTGTTTCAGAAATTGCTTTAGCTTCTGCGTCTTCATCATCCTCGGCTCTAACGCACCACGAGAAGAACCTTGGCAGTAGATTTCTTTTTTTTAGGGAAGAGGTGATCTTCAAATATGGAAATGATCATCAAATCAAATCAAATCAAATCACTTTTATTGTCACATCACATGTGCAGGCACACTGGCACAGCACATGCGAGTGAAATTCTTGTGTGCGAGCCCCACAAGCAACAGAGATGTGCAAACACAACAACACAAATGAGCAAAATACAAGAATGGCCAACCTGAAACTAATAAATATATGTACAATATATAATAGTGTATGCATTTCTGGATGTGTATACTAAATATTTTCCTACGTGTGTGTGTGTGTGTGTGAGTTTGCTTGTGTCAAAATTGGGGACTTCTGTCAGCTCACACACCAGTCAATTGGGGACACCTCTACCTTTGGGGACCAAAACCACCGTCCCCAATTAGATTTACCTCTAACAACGTTCAGCATGCTCTAAAACATATTTTAATCCAAAAATCTCAGCTGTCCCCAAAAGTGACATTTTTTAGATTTTTTGTGTATGTGTATGACATTGCCCCCAAAAATTTTTGCAATCTGTGTATAACTCTATGTTGCCCCTAGTGGAAGTGTGTGAAATTGCAAGAATTTCCACTGTCCCCAAAAGTGACATATCTTGGATTTTTTTGTGTGTGTATTACCTCTCCCTAACCCTTATATTATTATAGTGTAAGATTTCTTTTAATATACTGATCTTTTTTGAAGATCTTATTCAACATTCTTCTGTATGAATGGTTTTATATAAACAAACATTTGTTCTCTTGACTGAATAATAGAAATCAGTAGACTATTTAGTAGATTATATTTTCAAAGGGTAAAGAAGACACTAGAAAATACAAAAGAGTCATATTTCACGTAATTATGATATAAATAGTTTTAATATTTTTTAAAGAATTATTTGGCATGATGTGAAGCAGATGCATGAAATAATGGAGCACTTTAGGTTCATATTTGCTTTCTGAACTGCAGCTTGACATAAATTACTCTAAATTCTTGATACTTTTATTGCAAAATATTTAAGATATTTCTTGAATTTCTGTTGGATGGTGCAGGGATCCAAAATTTGGTGAAACAGCTGAGCTAAATTTAAATTTCAATGTTAATACCTTTTAGGCAGTATGTAAAATACTGCCTAAAAGGCATAAAAAGTCACAAGCATATGGCATAAAACTTAATTCTCACCAAAGTTTCTTTAAGAGCTGATCAAAAACTGTGTAAGACAATGGTCATTACATATGGATCATGACAGAAAAAAAATTATATCCTGGATACAAGTGGGAAAGATTAGCTTCTGTAGCATGGTTGACTGGGCCTTAGAGATATGTGCAGAGCTTGACTCAAGTCAAGTTCAAAGTCAGCTTTATTGTGAAAACCCACATGTACAGATGATACACAGGAATTTTAAATTGTAATGCTCCCACGGTCTACAGTGTACAGTGAAAAACTTAAAGATAAAAACAAAACAAAAGTCCTATGTACAACATAATACAATGAACACTAGTGTCATACAATCAGAGTGCTTTTGGGAAAGAGTTCGTGTGCAAGTGGGGGTGGGGCAGTAAGTCAAAGGGCAATGTTTAGAGTTTTGTATGTCTGTCGGGTGGGGGGGCTCAGAGGAAAGAGATGAATGCAGGTCTGGAGTTCGTGTGTGTGTGAGAGTGAAGAGGGACAGAGCAGGGACAGCCTAAAGATAGGGGAGGTGAGGTAAGACCTCTATGTCACCATAGGCCTTGATCGCAGCCATAGAGGTGTGTGCAAGCAGCAGCATGTAGAGCAGCTTTAAAGGTATGAAAAGTGATTAAAACTTTTTTAGTTTTTAATACCTATATCTTAAGGGTTCTGCTGACAAGTTTCAGCATTTTCTGTTTGAATGTAAGAAAGTTATTTAGTAATAACTGCTAATACTGGTTTGCTAGATGTGCCCTTGATGATTTGGGAAAAAAAAGACTTGAGCTAATTAGCCCGAAAAAGCTAGCCACATATAAGTTACACATTCAGAGCCGTCTTGGATTAAACATCAAGGGATGTTTGAATGAACCAAACTTTGAATATTTTAGGGGATTTAATTTTTTTTATGCTTTTATGATTCTAAAATAATAAAGGATGTTTATTAGCATCCTTAAGTTTTTCATGTGCAAGCTAACAATGAGGATTATCTTGTTAATTAAGAGAGGCTGATGAAACGGAAAAAATAAATAAGCTTTATAAAGAGGAATATTATGCTATTTGTTTAATTAATTAATTTATTATTCTGAAACAAAGAAACATAAATAAGCTGCAGGATTTTGAATGTCCGCATTTAGGTTAAAGTGGAGTGTATTTGTGTTAGAAACGTCCCCAAAAGTCATAAGAATATGGCATACTAGTGACTATAGTTGGATATAGTTTTGTATTTTTTTTTTTTGATATCATGTCCCTATTTTCTGTATAAACCTATCCATGAAGTCAGAGAACAATTTATCAATGATTCCCACACTCAAGTAAGGGCTATGTTGTAAAATCCTTCATTATGTCTAAGATTTGAAAATATGGAACAAATACCAATCAGAATGAGGATTAAGATAAAGCAATCCATCCCCCAAATCATTACACATACCTCAACATATGCATATGTTTAATAATCAGAGTTCATTGTATTTACCAGTTCCAGTTATTTACCAGTTATTGTATTTTTAAAAATAGTGTCATGTCCCTTTTTCAGTATAACTCCATACATGAAGTTCGAGAACAATTTATCAATGATCCCCACACTCAAGTAAGGGTTATGTTAAAAAAAAAACCAACCCCTTCATTATGTCTAAGATTTAAAAATACAGAACAAATACCTTAATATATGCGTGTGTTTAATGATCAGAGTTCATTGTATTTACCAGTTCCCTAAGGAAAGTTTCCCACTGAATGTCCCCATTTAGGTTAAAGAGGAGTGTATTTGTGTTAGAAACATCCCCAAAAGTCATAAGTATACTGTATAGCATACCTATGACTATGGTCAGATATGTTTTTGTATTGTTTTTTACAAATAGTGTCATGTCCCTTTTTCAGTATAACTCCATACATGAAGTTCGAGAACAATTTATCAGTGATCACCACACTCAAGAGTTATGTTGTAAAATCCTTCATTATGTCAAAGATATGACAATATGGAACAGTTACCAATCAGAATGAGGACTAAGATAAAGCAATCCATCCCCCAAATCATTACACATACCTCAACATATGCATATGTTGAGGTATGTGTAATGAGTTCGTTGTATTTACCAGTTCCTTAAGGAAAGTTTCTCATTGAATGTCCCCATTTAGGTTAAAGCGGAGTGTATTTGTGTTAGAAACGTCCCCAAAAGTCATAAGTATATGGCATTCTAATGACTATAGTTGGATATGCTTTGGGATTTTTTAAAAAGATGTTATCATGTTCCTTTTTTCTGTATAAATCTACCTATAAAGTCAACAAACAATTTATCAGTGATCACCTCACTCAAGTAAGGGTTATTGTTGTAAAATCCTTCATTATGTCTAAGATTTGAAAATATGGAACAAATACCAATCAGAATGAGGACTAAGATAAAGCAATCCATCCCCCAAATCATTACACATATCTTAATATATGCAGATGTTTAATAATCAGAGTTCATTGTATTAACCAGTTCCCTAACGAAAGTTTCCCATTGAATGTCCCCATTTAGGTTAAAGCGGATTGTATTTGTGTTAAAAACGTCCCCAAAGGTCATAAGCATATGGCATACTAATGACTATAGTTGGATATGCTTTGTATTTTTTTTAAAAAATAGTATCATGTCCCTTTTTCAGTATAAATCTATCCATGAAGTCTGTAAACAATTTATCAATGATCCCCACACTCAAGCAAGGGTTATGTTAAAAAAAAAACCCCTTCATTATGTCTAAGATTTAAAAATACAGAACAAATACCAATCAGAATGAGGACTAAGATTAAGAAATCAATCCGAAAAGTAGTTACACACAACTTAACATATGCGTGTGTTTAATAATCAGAGTTCATTGTATTTACCAGTTCCCTAAGGAAAGTTTCCCATTGAATGTCCCCATTTAGGTTAAAGAGGAGTGTATTTGTGTTAGAAACATCCCCAAAAGTCATAAGTATATGGCATACCTATGACTATAGTCGGATATGTTTTTGTATTGTTTTTTAAAAATAGTGTCATGTCCCTTTTTCAGTATAACTCCATACATGAAGTTCGAGAACAATTTATCAGTGATCACCACACTCAAGAGTTATGTTGTAAAATCCTTCATTATGTCAAAGATATGAAAATATGGAACAAATACCAATCAGAAGGAGGATTAAGATAAAGTAATCCATCCCCCAAATCATTACACATACCTCAACATATGCATATGTTGAGGTATGAAACATATGCATATGTTGAGGTATGTGTAATGAGTTCGTTGTATTTACCAGTTCCCTAAGGAAAGTTTCTCATTGAATGTCCCCATTTAGGTTAAAGCGGAGTGTATTTGTGTTAGAAACGTCCCCAAAAGTCATAAGTATATGGCATTCTAATGACTATAGTTGGATATGCTTTGGGATTTTTTAAAAAGATGTTATCATGTTCCTTTTTTCTGTATAAATCTACCTATAAAGTCAACAAACAATTTATCAGTGATCACCTCACTCAAGTAAGGGTTATTGTTGTAAAATCCTTCATTATGTCTAAGATTTGAAAATATGGAACAAATACCAATCAGAATGAGGACTAAGATAAAGCAATCCATCCCCCAAATCATTACACATATCTTAATATATGCAGATGTTTAATAATCAGAGTTCATTGTATTAACCAGTTCCCTAACGAAAGTTTCCCATTGAATGTCCCCATTTAGGTTAAAGCGGATTGTATTTGTGTTAAAAACGTCCCCAAAGGTCATAAGCATATGGCATACTAATGACTATAGTTGGATATGCTTTGTATTTTTTTTAAAAAATAGTATCATGTCCCTTTTTCAGTATAAATCTATCCATGAAGTCTGTAAACAATTTATCAATGATCCCCACACTCAAGCAAGGGTTATGTTAAAAAAAAAAAACCCCTTCATTATGTCTAAGATTTAAAAATACAGAACAAATACCAATCAGAATGAGGACTAAGATTAAGAAATCAATCCGAAAAGTAGTTACACACAACTTAACATATGCGTGTGTTTAATAATCAGAGTTCATTGTATTTACCAGTTCCCTAAGGAAAGTTTCCCATTGAATGTCCCCATTTAGGTTAAAGAGGAGTGTATTTGTGTTAGAAACATCCCCAAAAGTCATAAGTATATGGCATACCTATGACTATAGTCGGATATGTTTTTGTATTGTTTTTTAAAAATAGTGTCATGTCCCTTTTTCAGTATAACTCCATACATGAAGTTCGAGAACAATTTATCAGGGATCACCACACTCAAGAGTTATGTTGTAAAATCCTTCATTATGTCAAAGATATGAAAATATGGAACAAATACCAATCAGAAGGAGGATTAAGATAAAGTAATCCATCCCCCAAATCATTACACATACCTCAACATATGCATATGTTGAGGTATGTGTAATGAGTTCGTTGTATTTACCAGTTCCCTAAGGAAAGTTTCTCATTGAATGTCCCCATTTAGGTTAAAGCGGAGTGTATTTGTGTTAGAAACGTCCCCAAAAGTCATAAGTATATGGCATTCTAATGACTATAGTTGGATATGCTTTGGGATTTTTTTAAAAGATGTTATCATGTTCCTTTTTTCTGTATAAATCTACCTATAAAGTCAACAAACAATTTATCAGTGATCTCCTCACTCAAGTAAGGGTTATTGTTGTAAAATCCTTCATTATGTCTAAGATTTGAAAATATGGAACAAATGCCAATCAGAATGAGGACTAAGATAAAGCAATCCATCCCCCAAATCATTACACATATCTTAATATATGCAGATGTTTAATAATCAGAGTTCATTGTATTAACCAGTTCCCTAACGAAAGTTTCCCATTGAATGTCCCCATTTAGGTTAAAGCGGATTGTATTTGTGTTAAAAACGTCCCCAAAGGTCATAAGCATATGGCATACTAATGACTATAGTTGGATATGCTTTGTATTTTTTTTAAAAAATAGTATCATGTCCCTTTTTCAGTATAAATCTATCCATGAAGTCTGTAAACAATTTATCAATGATCCCCACACTCAAGCAAGGGTTATGTTAAAAAAAAAAACCCCCTTCATTATGTCTAAGATTTAAAAATACAGAACAAATACCAATCAGAATGAGGACTAAGATTAAGAAATCAATCCGAAAAGTAGTTACACACAACTTAACATATGCGTGTGTTTAATAATCAGAGTTCATTGTATTTACCAGTTCCCTAAGGAAAGTTTCCCATTGAATGTCCCCATTTAGGTTAAAGAGGAGTGTATTTGTGTTAGAAACATCCCCAAAAGTCATAAGTATATGGCATACCTATGACTATAGTCGGATATGTTTTTGTATTGTTTTTTAAAAATAGTGTCATGTCCCTTTTTCAGTATAACTCCATACATGAAGTTCGAGAACAATTTATCAGGGATCACCACACTCAAGAGTTATGTTGTAAAATCCTTCATTATGTCAAAGATATGAAAATATGGAACAAATACCAATCAGAAGGAGGATTAAGATAAAGTAATCCATCCCCCAAATCATTACACATACCTCAACATATGCATATGTTGAGGTATGTGTAATGAGTTCGTTGTATTTACCAGTTCCCTAAGGAAAGTTTCTCATTGAATGTCCCCATTTAGGTTAAAGCGGAGTGTATTTGTGTTAGAAACGTCCCCAAAAGTCATAAGTATATGGCATTCTAATGACTATAGTTGGATATGCTTTGGGATTTTTTTAAAAGATGTTATCATGTTCCTTTTTTCTGTATAAATCTACCTATAAAGTCAACAAACAATTTATCAGTGATCTCCTCACTCAAGTAAGGGTTATTGTTGTAAAATCCTTCATTATGTCTAAGATTTGAAAATATGGAACAAATGCCAATCAGAATGAGGACTAAGATAAAGCAATCCATCCCCCAAATCATTACGTCCCCAAAAGTCATAAGCATATGGCATACTAATGACTATAGTTGGATATGCTTTGCATTTTTTTTTTTTTTTTTAAATGGTATCATGTCCCTATTTTCTGTATAAATCTATGCATGAAGTCGGAGAACAACTTATCAATGATTCCCACACTCAAGTAAGGGTTATGTTGTAAAATCCTTCATTATGTCTAAGATTTGAAAATATGGAACAAATGCCAATCAGAATGAGGACTAAGATACAGCAATCCATCCTCCAGAGCATTACACATACTTTAACACAGGGGTCCCCAATCCCAGTCCACGAGGGCCGGTGTCCCTGCAGGTTTTAGATGTGTCCTTGATCCATCACAGCTGATTTAAATGGATAAATTACCATCTCAACATGTCTTGAATTGTGATTCAGGTGTGTTGACCCCAGGTGAGATCTAAAACCTGCAGGGACACCGGCCCTCGTGGACTGGGATTGGGGACCCATGCTTTAACATGAGCAAATATTTAATAATCAGAGTTCATTGTGTTTACCAGTTCCCTAAGGAAAGTTTCCCATTGAATGTCCCCATTTAGGTTAAAGCGGAGTGTATTTGTGTTAACAACGTCCCCAAAAGTCATAAGTATATGGCATACTAATGACTATAGTTGGATATTTTTCATAATTTTTTTCTAAAAATAGTATCATGTTCTTTTTCAGTATAAATCTATCCATGAAGTCTGTAAACAATTTATCAATGATCCCCACACTCAAGGGTTATGTTAAAAAAAAAAAAAACCTTCACTATGTCTAAGATTTAAAAATACGGAACAAATACCAATCAGAATGAGGACTAAGATAAAGAAATCCATCCGAAAAGTAGTTACACATACCTTAACACATGCAGATGTTTAATAATCAGAGTTTATTGTATTAACTAGTTCCCTAAGGAAAGTTTCCCATTGAATGTTCCCATTTACGTTAAAGCGGAGTGTTTTTGTGTTAGAAACGTCCCCAAAAGTCATAAGAGTCAGGTATACCAATAACTATTGTTGCATATGTTTTTGCAATTTTTAAATGGAGGTATATTTCTGTATTTAGTATTAATCTACCCTTGAGATCAGTGACAAAACCGTTAATGGTCACTGATCGTTAATGACGATCAGTTAATGATCACTGTACTCTGGTACTATATCAATTCAATTTCATTTATGTATATCCTTTTGATTGTCCTCATTCAGGTTAATGCAGTGCATTTTTGTTAGAAATGTCCCCGGAAGTCATAAGAGTCATCTTCTTTGGCAGTTTTTAATTGTCTCTTGTCTATTTGTTATTCATGTTAAATGGACTACTTGCACTAACACTTCCGCGTTCTATGCTGGCAAAATGAATGAATTCAAGTTTTACATGAGTTGAAGCTGTTGGCGCCTTTCTGTGCCTGAGCACGCATGCGCATGTCATATTTTTGGATACTACGGGGTCTACAATGCACTTTTGCAAGGACTGAAAGCCACCTGACCGTCTGCCTTAATGCGAACACGAGGCTTTTTACGCCAGGAGCTGGATGCAGCTAAGGTGTTCATCTCAACTTTCTGAAGGCAAGTACTGTTTCTTTTAATGTGCATTTATATGTGTTTACTACCTCATTTAAGATCCCCCCTAGACTGTTTTACTCAATCGTGCTGCTTGAATGCCCTCGTGAGCAACTTTAATGTTTTCCATCATGAAATAGTGCTTTAAAGTTTTCGTATAAAAATCGCCATGTCACAAAATAATGTAAATCCGACAAGCATCCCTTCCAAACAGGCGCGCTCATGTCTGACAAGCCTCCGCGACACCCCCTACGTGTATTTCATGTAGGGGGTGTTCGCCATACCACCGAACGAAAGAAACCCGACAAAATAAGCTAGCTCGCTCATGGCTGACGACCAACAGCGGCAAACCCCCCCCCCCCCCCCCCTTTTATTTTTTTTTATTCTTAAATAAATAAATAATTTCGGGGGCGTCCGCTGCCATGTTGTTTAATTTGTTCAAATCATATTTAGCCAAAAAAATGTGGTTTAGTTTCTGTGTGAACGGGGTGGTGGAGTCCTCCACCGAGAACACTCACGTTAACTTTATTGAGTGGAAAAAAAAAAGTTAGCTTGTTTATATTATGTTAACATAGCTGTGTCGCTAGCGGTCACGTAGCACATCATTATATACCAGCTAGCCAAACTTCAGTAACCCTACAAACGTCACTGCTTTTTAGTTTCCTGTCTTCATTTATGCTGGAAGTGATAACAGAGCTGTAGGGTTTAATTTGTTTCCAAAACCCCGCAGTCAGGACATGCTATATTGTATTTAGATAGAAGTTAGCAGGGAGTTAGCTCGCTAGCTTCTAACTCCGTTAAATGTCATAAATTCCGTTTTCATGGGTGCCTGGATGTTAAACTCAATTGTTACACCTGGTAGAGCAGAACGCTGATTATTTTATTAAAGATGAAAGACTTTAGACAGTTTTTCAACTCTCAGTAATACCATAGTGATCGTTTGATATGTGAACCTGCAGCGGAGTTTAGGTCCAGACACGGCTAGTGACGTCAGACTGAACAACCGGATTGGTGTTAGAATTTACCATGTCAGCCAATCAAAAAAATGATATGGCAACATGCGGCACTTGGTTGTTTAGGGAGAAGGTGCAGTTTTAGGAGTGACACCCGCGACGGAAAGCGGCGAGCAAAAGAAAGAGAGCGCAAGTTTTCATATGTGAGACATTAGTGATGTTTAGCGTTTTTGGAGGCTAGAGTTAGTGTGTAGTGTAGTTATTGTTTTGTATTGTGTCAGTTATACTGCTGAATGTCACATTTGCTCCAAAAAAGCCATCAAAAGCAGATTCTAGTGTAAACGCTGTTCCCACAGGGAAAACAGGACTGATACACCTCCTGTTGTCAGACCTGCAGGGTTTAGGCCTGTGCTGTTCTCTTCTGTCTTATACTGAACACAAACTATTTTTTTTTTTATTTATTTATTTTTTTTTGGACCGGCACAAATAATTTGTGTGCCTTCTTATTTGCTGCAGAACACCTGATTGTTCTGTAAATAGATTTAGATGGTTATATAAAAAATGCCTGAGGCCTTGGCTGCATTTTTAGGTAAATAGTACCATATAACTTTGTTTGCAAAACTTGTGCATGAACCTGAAGTTCCCAAATTGATATAAAATTTTTTTTTTTTTAGCAACAACACTAAATGCGTTTTTAAAACAAAATGTTAGGTTTCAAGTTTAGGAGAAAAGTTGCTTCAACTAAGTTATCCATCAGAACCTAAAAATCTAAATGCAGTGGGTTGCCTTGAGTTTAAGTTTTCGCAACAATTTTTTATTTTTGTATTTATTAATTTTACAGTGTTGATGCTGTGCTCACACGGGCTACAAAGAAATCGCACTACAAACCTTCTAAAAAAAACTCCACAGGTATCTTTGAAGAAACACCTGTTGTCTGACGACACAATCAAAGATCTGCACATCAATGGAAAAAAATCTCGAAAGGGCCACCTAAACATTATATATTATGTTCTGACTGAGAGATGTTTTGAAAAAATTTAAACGTACAGCTCTGCTATCACTTCCAACATAAATGAAGACAGAAAACTAAACAGCAGTGACTTTTTTTTTTTTTTTTTAGGGTTACTGAGGTTGGACTAGCTGGTACATAATGATGTACTACGAGATCACTAGCGATACAGCTATGTTAGCATAACATAAACACAGTGAAGCTGGAGGATGAAAGCTAACCTTTTTCCATTCGATAAAATTTATGTGAGGGTTCCCAAAGGTTAGGGACGAATTCAATCGCATGGCAGGATGCTGTTGCAGATTAAACAGCGCCTCTTCACAGCTCTGTGGGCACAAAATAGAAGTAGGGAAAAGGGACAAAGAGGGGAGGGATATAAAATATTCCAAATGTTTCTTGAATTGTTAGCACAGTGTATATGTGTATGTATCTATCCATCGATTCACTTACGCCAGGGGTGGGCAAATCCAGGCCCCGAGGGCCGGTGTCCTGCAGGTTTTAGATCTCGCCTTGGGTCAACACACCTGAATCGCATGATTAGTTCGTTACCAGGCCTCTGGAGAACTTCAGGACATTTTCAGGAGCTAATTTAGCCATTTATATCAGCTGTGTTGGTTCAAGGACACATCTAAAACCTGCAGGGACACCGGCCCTCGAGGCCTGGAGTTGCCCACCCCTAACTTCCGCTTTTCCTTTTCAGGGTCGCAGGGGGTGCTGGAGCCTATGGCAGCTATCTCAGGGCGAGAGGCAGGGTACGCCCTGGACAGGTCGCTAGTCTGTCACAGGGCTAAACATTCGTACTCACATTCACTCATACCTATGGGCAATTTAGATTTTTCCAAAAACAATGGGCAATTAAGATTTTTCACGTGCCTCCAAAGACGCAAAGGTGTCGCCATCTGACATGATTCAGCAGCGCCTCTTCACAGCTCTGTGGTCACAAGTTGAGCAAAAGCCTCTCAAAATCACACACAGGGGGATTAAAAAACTTGAAAAGGTGATTTTTAAAGACATCAAAGCGGCTGGACATTAGCCCTGATCTCGTGATCATTGCGCTAGCCGTAGGTCAGCCGTACCTAGAGGTGATCATTTCCATATTTGAAGATCACCACTTCCGTAAAAACCTGCTGGCAAGGTTCTTCTCGTGGTGCGTTAGAGCCGAGGATGACGAGGACAAAGAAACTAAAGCCATGTCTGAAACACGTTTAGAAGAATTTAAAAGTAATATATTTCCAATAGTGGAGAAAAAATCATCATCTGGCATTAGTGTCAGCGATTATGATGATGATGAAGAGGAACATGTGAGCGCACTCATTGATGCTGTGCTCACACGTGTTGAAAATAATTCGCACTACAGACCTTCTAAAAAAAACTCCACAGGTACCTGTTAAAACACGTGTTGTAATTATAATAAAGGTCAATCAAATGGACCAATATGGCAAGGCCATGATGATCCACTTGGTAAAATAAATCCGCTTGGCATCTTTCTTGGCCTTAAGACAACAATTCTTATGGCTAAAGATCTAAACGGGACACACAAAAAAACACATGTTGTCTGACAACAGGATCAAAGATCTGCATATACATATATATAAACTGAAAGATCTCGACCGGGCCATTTACCAAGAGCTACGTCAGACAACATTCTGTTAAGAAAAAACATTTAAGATAAGATAAGATAAGATAGAACTTTATTAATCCCTCGGGTGGGTTCCTCTGGGAAATTCAACTTCCAAAAAAAGCACAGCAACGACCAAAGTTACAGTTACAGAACTGTTATATATATATATATATATATATACACACACACACACACACACACACACACATATAAATACAGAGACAAATATAAATAAAATATACAAAGGGGATAAATAGAATAAATAGGAATAAAAAATAAAAATACAAGTGAATTGCACATTTCAAGTATTGAGTCTATTGCACTGTTGACTATTTACAAAAAGTATTGCACAAGGTATTGTACAGTGAGGTGCAGAGGCACTACAGCTTAGTTGTTCCCCCCTCCTTTGTCCTCCTGTTTCCCCTCCCTCTCCCCTCCAGAGAGGAGTTAAACAGTCTGATGGCGTGTGGGACAAAGGAGTTTTTAAGTCTGTTAGTTCTTGTCTTGGGGAGAAGCAACCTGTCACTGAACAGACTCTTCTGGTTGTTTATGGCCGTGTGCAGAGGATGCCCAGCATTGTCCATAATGTCCATCAGTTTCTTTAATGTCCTTTTCTCTGCCACTGTCACCAGAGTGTCCAGCTTCATGCCGACCACAGAGCTAGCCCTCCTGATCAGTTTCTCCAGCCTGGATGAGTCCCTCTTTGCTGTGCTGCTCCCCCAGCACACCACAGCATAGAAAAGTACTCCAGCAACCACTGACTGGTAAAACATCCTCAGGAGCTTCCTGCAGATGTTAAAAGACCTCAGCCTCCTGAGGAAGTACAGTCGGCTTTGGGCTTTTTTATACAGGTGCTCTGTGTTGCATGACCAGTCCAGTTTATTGTCCATCCACAGCCCGAGGTACTTGTACTGATTTACTGATGTTACTGAACGACGAGGACCCAGTGTTGAGAAAACTGACGGTCGATATCATTAAAAATCACCTGATCGACACTATGCAGTAGTGATGGGTCGTTCGCGAACGAAATGGCTCTTAGAGCCGACTCTTTGACGTGAACGACGCGAGCCGGCTCCTTATCGCGAGCCGTCACGTGGGTTTTCTTTTTTTTTTTTTTTCTTTCTCTCAGCCTCTCTCTCGCACTTTTTTTCCGCTTCACTCTGCACGCGAGCCTTGTGCTTTATGCTGGGCAGAGGGGGGAGGGGCGGTAGTTACACTCAGTAGCACAGGAACAGAGCCAGAGAGAGAGAAAGAGAGGCAGGGACAACAACATTAGAAAGGTATAGTAATCATCCACAACTATTTTCAGTTGCAGATGATAAAGGATTGAGAAAGTTTATTCATGCAGGTCCATATGACAGAGAATATGCATGTTCTTTTAGTTTTCATATTATAATTTATATTTAATTGTGTTGTGGTTTGCAGTGTTTTGTGTTCTTTTCACTTTAAATTTGTGAAAGGAAAAAGCTGAAAATTTAAATAGTTAAAACTTGAAATGTGAATAGTTGATTTTTGTATTATATGATTTATTTATTACATTTTATGTGGAGTGAATAAATAAAAGTATATTTACGGTGGCCCCTAGAGACAAAGCACATACAAACTTCAAATCACGTACGAACTCTGAAGCATGTACAAACTCCAAAACATGTAAAAACACGTACAAACTCCAAAACACGTAAAAACTCCAAAACACGTAAAAACACGTACAAACTCAGAAGCACGTAAAAACTCAGAAGCATATAAAAACTCAAAACACGTACAAAAGACAACAGAAGTGCTCCAGGATGCTGGGCGCAGTGTTGAGCCTTTGTTATCTTGTGGCTACACAAGCCAGCAAGTACCAACAACCGGATTTGGTGTGTGGTAATAACAGGTAAATGAACTTTTTTTTAAATTATTTGAATATATATATGAGTGCCTGTGTATAAATACACAAACAATACACACATGCTTTCAATTGTGTAATTTAAGTGATCTAGTAGCTCTGCTTTGGAAGTTCAGTTCATGCTAGAAATGTGTTTTGGAGTTTGTACGTGTTTTGTCTCTAGGGGCCACCGCATATATTTATATATAAACATATATAAATAAAACCACTTGTTTTTATGTTAGTAATTCCTTTTGTGCATAATTTTATATTATTGTTAATAATAAATTAATTAAAGCAACAAAACAACCTGAAGAGCCGGTTCGGAGCCGAAAGAGCCGGCTCTTTTTAGTGAGCCGAACCGAAAGAGCCAGATCTCTAAAAAGAGCCGGAAATCCCATCACTATTAAATACACACACGTGTGTGTATATATATATATATATATATATATATATATATATATATATATATATATATATATATATATACACACATATACACATATATATATACACACACACACATATAATTTCTGCTTGTTTAAAGAGCTAATAAATGCTGTTATTGCACGTGCCTCAAAAGAGGCAAAGGTGTCGCCATCTGACATGATTCAGCAGCGCCTCTTCACAGCTCTGTGGGCACAGGTTGAACAGAAAATTCCAAAAGTTACACAAACAGGGTTAGTAAAACTTGAAAAGATGATTTTTAAAGACATCACAAAGCGGCTGGACATTAACTCTGATCTCGTGATCATTGCGCTAGCCGTAGGTCAGCCATACCTAGAAGTGATCATTTCCATATTTGAAGATCACCTCTTCCGTAAAAAAAGCCTACTGGCAAGGTTCTTCTCGTGGTGCGTTAGAGCCGAGGATGACGAGGACGAACAAACTAAAGCCATTTCTCAAACACGTTTAGAAGAATTTAAAAGTAATATATTTCCAATAGTGGAGAAAAAAAATCATCATCTGGTATTACTGTCAGCAATTATGATGATGATGAAGAAGAATGTGTGAGCGCACTCATTGATGCTGTGCTCACACGGGCTGCGAAGAATTCGCACTACAGACCTTCTAAAAAAACTCCACAGGTATCTGTTAAAACACGTGTTGTCTGACAACAGGATCAAAGATCTGCATATACATAAAAAAAACTGAAAGATCTCGACAGGGCCATTTACCAAGAGCTACGTCAGAAAACATTCTGTAAAGAAAAACATTTACTGATGTTACTGAACAACGAGGACCCAGTGTTGAGAAAACTAACGGTCGATATCATTAAAAATCACCTGATCGAGAATATGCAGAATCCAGCCCTGTGTGAAGCTGAAGAGGCTGAAAATTACAGGTTATCTGTGGAAGCCTGTATCAAGAAGGTGGTGACCGAAAATGCCAGTTCACTTTCCTGTTTTGAAAAAGTTGATGCCATGATTTTTATAGATTTTCAAAATGTCTTTTAAAAAACTTCATTATTTGAAAAACAGTTGTTTGTTTTTTTTGAAGGGTCAGTGTGAGGCATGAAAATGTGGTTTGTTGCCTCAGGGACACGCTATTTCGTAGAGGATTATTAAACTGATTTTCAAAATGCTTTTTAAAAATTATTAGCTCAAGGATTGCCATTTGGATTAGCAGCTGGATTAACAACTTCATTTTAAAAATCCTGCTTTCAAAATAACCAGTCATCACATTACTCTAGGAGTACAATGCATTTTGCTAACAATACTATATACGTTACTTTCTTCAACCAAACTTTAAGAATGCCAAGAGTATATATATATATATATATATATACACACACATATAATTTCTGCTTGTTTAAAGAGCTAATAAATGCTGTTATTGCACGTGCCTCAAAAGAGGCAAAGGTGTTGCCATCTGACATGATTCAGCAGCGCCTCTTCACAGCTCTGTGGGCACAGGTTGAACAGAAAATTCTAAAAGTTACACAAACAGGGTTAATAAAACTTGAAAAGGTGATTTTTAAAGACATCACAAAGCGGCTGGACATCAACTCTGATCTTGTGATCATTGCGCTAGCCGTAGGTCAGCCATACCTAGAAGTGATCATTTCCATATTTGAAGATCACCTCTTCCGTAAAAAAAGCCTACTGGCAAGGTTCTTCTCGTGGTGCGTTAGAGCCGAGGATGACGAGGACGAACAAACTAAAGCCATGTCTGAAACACGTTTAGAAGAATTTAAAAGTAATATATTTCGGATACTGGAGAAAAAATCATCATCTGGCATTAGTGTCAGCGATTATGATGATGATGAAGAAGAACATGTGAGCGCACTCATTGATGCTGTGCTCACACGAGCTGCAAATAAATCGCACTACAGACCTTCTAAAAAACTCCACAGGTATCTGTTAAAACACGTGTTGTCTGACAACAGGATCAAAGATCTGCATATACATGAAAAAAAACTGAAAGATCTGGACAGGGCCATTTACCAAGAGCTACGTCAGAAAACATTCTGTAAAGAAAAACATTTACTGATGTTACTGAACGACGAGGACCCAGTGTTGAGAAAACTGACGGTCGATATCATTAAAAATCACCTGATCGACACTATGCAGAATCCAGCCCTGTGTGATGCTGAAGAGGCTGAAAATTACAGGTTATCTGTGGAAGCCTGTATCAAGAAGGTGGTGACACGTGTCAATAAAAATGCCAGTTCACCTTCCTCTACTGAAAAAGTTGATGCCATCACCCAACGGCTGTTCATAAAACTCTGGCCTAGACTTAAAAAGATCAAAGTTGATAATGTGATGTTCATCAGTGATATGGTTTACAGCTTTTTAATACAGAAATGGAAAGAGCCAGATGTCATACTGACATTCATGGAATTAGACCATGAATATGCAGATGATATAATTGTAAAGGTTTTCAAGGAGCATGCCATCACTGTATTGGAAAGTGAACATTTCATCACAAGCTTCTTTCTTCATGCTGTATGGATCGCAGGCAGAAAATACTTGGTTACTGTTGTGTAAGTCCCTAAAAGTAGATTTTGTTTATCTGGACGCAGGATTTTCAGTTTCAATTTATTTAAGTAATTATAATAAAGGTCAATCAAATGGACCAATATGGCAAGGCCATGATGATCCACTTGGTAAAATAAATCCGTTTGGCATCTTTCTTGGCCTTAAGACAACAATTCTGATGGCTAAAGATCCAAACGGGACACAAGAAAAAAACAAAAACAAAACACGTGTTGTCTGACAACAGTATCAAAGATTTGCATATACATAAAAAAAACCTGAAAGATCTGGACCGGGCCATTTACAAAGAGCTACGTCAGAAAACATTCTGTAAAGAAAAACATTTACTGATGTTACTGAACAACGAGGACCCAGTGTTGAGAAAACTGACGGTCGATATCATTAAAAATCACCTGATCGACACTATGCAGAATCCAGCCCTGTGTGATGCTGAAGAGGCTGAAAATTACAGGTTATCTGTGGAAGCCTGTATCAAGAAGGTGGTGACACGTGTCAATAAAAATGCCAGTTCACCTTCCTCTACTGAAAAAGTTGATGCCATCACCCAACGGCTGTTCATAAAACTCTGGCCTAGACTTAAAAAGATCAAAGTTGATAATGTGATGTTCATCAGTGATATGGTTTACAGCTTTTTAATACAGAAATGGAAAGAGCCAGATGTCATACTGACATTCATGGAATTAGACCATGAATATGCAGATGATATAATTGTAAAGGTTTTCAAGGAGCATGCCATCACTGTATTGGAAAGTGAACATTTCATCACAAGCTTCTTTCTCTGTGCGGGTCATGCTGTATGGATCGCAGGCAGAAAATACTTGGTTACTGTTATGTAAGTCCCTAAAAGTAGATTCTGTTCATCTGGACGTAGCATTTTCAGTTTCAATTTATTTAACATCTAATCGAGTCATTTTAAAAACCCTTGACCGGTCGAGGCAGATGGCCGTTCCTCACTGAGCCTGGTTCTGCCGGAGTTTTCTCCCTGTTAAAAGGAAGTTTTTACTCCCCACCGTCGCCTAGTGCTTGCTCAGAGGGAATTGTCAAATTATTGGGGTTTTGTTTTGTGCCATCTAATACACAACTTATCGTATTGGGCACTCTAAATGTATTTTTAATCAATAAAAAGATCCAAAAAAAGATTATATTGTGAATTCTGCGTGTTTTCATTGTCACACAAATGTATACATTTTCAGCTTAGACTGAACGTGTTTGTTTGTCATTCCTTTCAAATCAAAGATTTTAGTAGCAATTATTGTATTAAAACATTGCACAGGCGTTTTACTCTGATTACACAAACCTTATGTAGGAGTAGGTCACAGATAAGAGGTATTAATTTGTAAATTTGACCTCTGACCTCACAGAGATCAAATGTGACAGGATATTTGTGCTGTAATTTTCAGACTGTAAGGATTATTTGTATGTAAACTATAATTTCATATTAAGAATCCACATCAACACATTCTCACTCTCAAAGTGTAAAATGTTACACTATAGGTGACAAATCGTCAGTATGTTACGCTTTTGGCCACCCAACATGTCCCTGTGTTACTTGTTCGGAAAAATGAGGAAACATGAGAACCATTTCGAATCAATCTACACGTGTATGTTTATTTTACTGTAATTGCTTTGGAAAACACTATCTAACACGATTAGGTTATGATACGGGTTAGGATTAAGGTTAAGGTTATGGCTGGAATACACAGCTGGAATGTGTATTACACCGGGAGCGTCATTCTATTGGATGTCATCCACAATCCGGCGCGTATCAAATAGATGCGGAAGGTTACCTTTCACGTGTCTATGGGACACCTCGGAGCGCGACTAATGGTCGGTATGTTACACGTCGGGAATGAGAACGGGCTGTCCACATATATTGGTATGTCATCTACTAAATTTTGCCAATACAAACAATGGCAGTAATGAATTAATTCATCAATATAATAATTAATATATATAAATATAAAAACACATTTACAAAAAAAAATTATTCACTGTCTACTTTAGCAGAAGGTTTCTAGCTGAAGATAGTTTAACCAGCTGTTTTGCCAACACCTTCATTTTTATCATTTAGCATCATTTTAGAATATAATACATTACTGTAGATCAGGGGTCCCCAATCCCAGTCCGCGAGGGCCGGTGTCCCTGCAGGTTTCAGATCTCACCCTGGGTCAACACACCTGAATCACATGATTAGTTTGTTACCAGGCCTCTGGAGAACTTCAAGACGTGTTGAGAAGGTAATTTATCCATTTAAATCAGCTGTGGTGGATCAAGGACACATCTAAAACCTGCAGGAAACCAGCCCTCGCGGACTGGGATTGGGGACCCCTGCTGTAGCTCAAACAGCATATGAAGCATTTAAATTCAGACCAACCTTATAACCGTATAACACCGATGGGGAACAATGTGTTCTGCAGAATACTCTTGATACTTTAAGAGCAATTTGCCAATAATACAGATTCATGTGTAGTAAGGTGGTTTCATTGCTACTTTTATTAAAGGAGTGCTTCTAAAAATTGAGGTGGTCATCTCCGCTTGCATTTCTGTAAAAGCCACAGCATGCCACCTTGGATGAGAATATGCATTCTTAACATTTTGCTGTCACAGTTTAGCTGTTTTCATTTCCACTGACACATCAGCTCCTAAGACCACAATACTACTACCAAAGTACTACAAGGATCCGGAAAAAAGGACAGAGGGGGGATATAAAATATACCAAATGTTTCTTGAATTGTTAGCACAAGTGTATATGTTTATGTATCTAGTCGAGTTTATATGCAGTAGTGCTCACTTGTTTTCTTTCATTTTATTACTTAACTGTATTTCATGTAAGTCATTGATATTAAATATTGATTTTACAGAGGGGTGGTAAGAGTTTGGTTTGAGATTTTCCTGTTAATATTTGGATATTTTTCTTGCATTAACAATTTTTTGATGAGAAAAGCAGAATAAAACGTGCAAATTAGCTTCATTTATAGTTTGTTATACTCCCCTCTAATACAAATATTTCATTTCTAACTCTGAGTGTAAGTGCATAATTTAATAATAAGTGTTTCTGCTCACAAATGTCCACGAGCACAGACATGCACGCAAAAACTGCGTGACTCCTCGCTGGCTGTAACTCACCGCGCGTGTTCACCTGGAACGTCCTCTAAGAAGACGTGTGACCATTCTGATAGCCGTCTGTGTCTGCAGGTGAATGAGTGAAGCTACATAAACAGTTAAATTAGCATAGCTTACCAGCCGTAAACCCGACAACAACACAGTGGGTGAGGGTCGGAGGGGGGGGGTCGCTTGACATTCTAACTTTAAAGGAAGGATTTTAACAGTATTTGCTGTGGGTTAAAGCAGTGGACCAGCAGGCTACATGTTTGAATCCAAACAAGTTTCACTCAATCCCAACAACTGAGGATCGCCATTGTATAGCGGTCGCTAGGGTAACGTCACGTCGCCGTCATATCGGATGTGGGCGGGGCTTAGCGCTAGAATCCCTTTGATCCTTTCATGTCTTGTGTGACATCACCTTGGTAAAAGTCTATAAATAGAACCATTTGCACAGGGTTAGTCACAAGGTAAGTTTAGTAAGAGGGAGTAAGAGGCATTAATGTCTAAGACACAAACTCAGCAACTTACACAAAATTCAGAATCAAGTCCAGATTGTAAAAAAGTTATATCATTTGAAAATATGAATTCTGCCATTGAAACAACCGATGCGATTCAAACCTGCGCCACTGAAGACGACTCTGAATGTAGTGTCGTCCCTGGCGTAAACATTTTACGGAGCGACGAGGGGAAATCGAAGCACTGTGTGTGCTGCCCTCAGTCATGCAACCAGCAACAGAATCTGGGGGATCCAGAGTCAGTTGATCTCCAGGAACCTCCGGTGTCAGAAGAACAGCTGCTCGTTAAAGAGCTAATAAATGCTGTTATTACACGTGCCTCCAAAGAGGCAAAGGTGTCGCCATCGGAAATGATTCAGCAGCGCCTCTTCACAGCTCTGTGGGCACAAGTTGAGCAAAAACCTCTCAAAATCACACACAGGGGGATTAAAAAACTTGAAAAGGTGATTTTTAAAGACATCACAAAGCGGCTGGACATCAACTCTGATCTTGTGATCATTGCGCTAGCCGTAGGTCAGCCATACCTAGAAGTGATCATTTCCATATTTGAAGATCACCTCTTCCGTAAAAAAAGCCTACTGGCAAGGTTCTTCTCGTGGTGCGTTAGAGCCGAGGATGACGAGGACGAACAAACTAAAGCCATGTCTGAAACACGTTTAGAAGAATTTAAAAGTAATATATTTCGGATACTGGAGAAAAAATCATCATCTGGCATTAGTGTCAGCGATTATGATGATGATGAAGAAGAACATGTGAGCGCACTCATTGATGCTGTGCTCACACGGGCTGCAAATAAATCGCACTACAGACCTTCTAAAAAACTCCACAGGTATCTGTTAAAACACGTGTTGTCTGACAACAGGATCAAAGATCTGCATATACATAAAAAAAACCTGAAAGATCTGGACAGGGCCATTTACCAAGAGCTACGTCAGAAAACATTCTGTAAAGAAAAACATTTACTGATGTTACTGAACGACGAGGACCCAGTGTTGAGAAAACTGACGGTCGATATCATTAAAAATCACCTGATCGACACTATGCAGAATCCAGCCCTGTGTGATGCTGAAGAGGCTGAAAATTACAGGTTATCTGTGGAAGCCTGTATCAAGAAGGTGGTGACACGTGTCAATAAAAATGCCAGTTCACCTTCCTCTACTGAAAAAGTTGATGCCATCACCCAACGGCTGTTCATAAAACTCTGGCCTAGACTTAAAAAGATCAAAGTTGATAATGTGATGTTCATCAGTGATATGGTTTACAGCTCTTTAATACAGAAATGGAAAGAGCCAGATGTCATACTGACATTCATGGAATTAGACCATGAATATGCAGATGATATAATTGTAAAGGTTTTCAAGGAGCATGCCATCACTGTATTGGAAAGTGAACATTTCATCACAAGCTTCTTTCTCTGTGCGGGTCATGCTGTATGGATCGCAGGCAGAAAATACTTGGTTACTGTTATGTAAGTCCCTAAAAGTAGATTCTGTTCATCTGGACGTAGCATTTTCAGTTTCAATTTATTTAACATCTAATCGAGTCATTTTAAAAACCCTTGACCGGTCGAGGCAGATGGCCGTTCCTCACTGAGCCTGGTTCTGCCGGAGTTTTCTCCCTGTTAAAAGGAAGTTTTTACTCCCCACCGTCGCCTAGTGCTTGCTCAGAGGGAATTGTCAAATTATTGGGGTTTTGTTTTGTGCCATCTAATACACAACTTATCGTATTGGGCACTCTAAATGTATTTTTAATCAATAAAAAGATCCAAAAAAAGATTATATTGTGAATTCTGCGTGTTTTCATTGTCACACAAATGTATACATTTTCAGCTTAGACTGAACGTGTTTGTTTGTCATTCCTTTCAAATCAAAGATTTTAGTAGCAATTATTGTATTAAAACATTGCACAGGCGTTTTACTCTGATTACACAAACCTTATGTAGGAGTAGGTCACAGATAAGAGGTATTAATTTGTAAATTTGACCTCTGACCTCACAGAGATCAAATGTGACAGGATATTTGTGCTGTAATTTTCAGACTGTAAGGATTATTTGTATGTAAACTATAATTTCATATTAAGAATCCACATCAACACATTCTCACTCTCAAAGTGTAAAATGTTACACTATAGGTGACAAATCGTCAGTATGTTACGCTTTTGGCCACCCAACATGTCCCTGTGTTACTTGTTCGGAAAAATGAGGAAACATGAGAACCATTTCGAATCAATCTACACGTGTATGTTTATTTTACTGTAATTGCTTTGGAAAACACTATCTAACACGATTAGGTTATGATACGGGTTAGGATTAAGGTTAAGGTTATGGCTGGAATACACAGCTGGAATGTGTATTACACCGGGAGCGTCATTCTATTGGATGTCATCCACAATCCGGCGCGTATCAAATAGATGCGGAAGGTTACCTTTCACGTGTCTATGGGACACCTCGGAGCGCGACTAATGGTCGGTATGTTACACGTCGGGAATGAGAACGGGCTGTCCACATATATTGGTATGTCATCTACTAAATTTTGCCAATACAAACAATGGCAGTAATGAATTAATTCATCAATATAATAATTAATATATATAAATATAAAAACACATTTACAAAAAAAAATTATTCACTGTCTACTTTAGCAGAAGGTTTCTAGCTGAAGATAGTTTAACCAGCTGTTTTGCCAACACCTTCATTTTTATCATTTAGCATCATTTTAGAATATAATACATTACTGTAGATCAGGGGTCCCCAATCCCAGTCCGCGAGGGCCGGTGTCCCTGCAGGTTTCAGATCTCACCCTGGGTCAACACACCTGAATCACATGATTAGTTTGTTACCAGGCCTCTGGAGAACTTCAAGACGTGTTGAGAAGGTAATTTATCCATTTAAATCAGCTGTGGTGGATCAAGGACACATCTAAAACCTGCAGGAAACCAGCCCTCGCGGACTGGGATTGGGGACCCCTGCTGTAGCTCAAACAGCATATGAAGCATTTAAATTCAGACCAACCTTATAACCGTATAACACCGATGGGGAACAATGTGTTCTGCAGAATACTCTTGATACTTTAAGAGCAATTTGCCAATAATACAGATTCATGTGTAGTAAGGTGGTTTCATTGCTACTTTTATTAAAGGAGTGCTTCTAAAAATTGAGGTTGGCTGGTCGCCTCTGTTTCTGTAAAAGTCACAGCATGCCACCTTGGGTAAGAATATGTATTCTTAACATAAACATATACAAGCATGAATCTAAATGAAGCTTATGCGCAAGTTCAATAAGGAAGAGCTGTAATCAGTCATCCGCCTGCTTTCCTGGGTGTTCGAGATGCTTGTCTTCATCGCTTCCACTTTCCCACGCTTGCAAACTCAATCATTACTCTACTCCAGTCTTTTTCTTGCCCACCGTCTGTGAGCCAATCAGCCGCTATTCTGTCTACTGTAAATCTCACTGCTTTTCTATCATTCCCCCCTTCATCTTCATTACCACCATCTAGACTCTGGGGTTCCTAATTCCTATCATTGTTGGTCTCCAGTCTGCTATGATGGGTCAACTGAGTTTAATCATCAAACAGCATAATAATAGTCAAATTGTTTATCTCAATACATCATGTTCATTACTTCCAAATGGAACCCTGTGAAAAGCTGTTTTCTTATCTGCTGTTTCTGAGTTCAGATACTAAGTTTAACTCTCGTGGATACCTTGTGATAAATGTTTTCACCGAGCAGGCTTAGTTTGTTTCTGAATTTGCTGTCACAGTTTAGTTGTTTTCATTTCCACTGACACATCGGCTCCTAAGATCATAATACTACTACCAAAGTACTACAAGGATCCGGAAAAAAGGACAAAGGGAACAGAGGGATATAAAATATAGGAAATGTTTCTTGAATTGTTAGCACAAGTGTATATGTGTACTTATCTAGTCAGGTTTATATGCAATAGTGCTCACTTATTTTCTCATTTTATTAACTGTATTTTTCATGTAAGTCATTGATATTAAATATTGATTTTTACAGAGGGGTGGTAAGAGTAAGAGTTTGGTTTCAGTTTTTTCTGTTAATATTTGGATATTTTTCTTGCATTAACAATTTTTTTGATGAGAAAAGCAGAATAAAATGTGCAAATTAGCTTCATTTATAGTTTGGTATACTCCTTTCCTCTAATACAAAGATTTAATTTCTAACTCTGAGTGTAAGTGCATAATTTAATAACAAGTGTTTCTGCTCACATGCGTCTCACCCTGTTTTAAATGCAGGAGGTCCAGAAGCTTCACTGTGGCCTGCTGGTGAAAGCGAATGCCGTCCCAGCAGGAGGCCAGCTACAATGCATGATAATTAGCCTTCTGTTGTGATCTGGTTTCTGTCTTGGACTCCCTGGACTGTGACCTCTGACCTCAGACTACAATCGCTCTCAGCTGGAGGCCAAACAGCCTGTCAGTCTGCCTCCTTCCAGTACTGCCCGTCCCCCCGACGGGAGCAGCAGCCGAAGAGCACACCGAAGAGCACTGCAGGGGAGACGGACTGAAACAAATGATGGAATGATTAACAGAAACAAGAAGAAAGAAAACTGATTCTGATATAAAGTAAGACGTGATGCGAGTGCCTGCTGACAGAGCTGTGGTGCTGCAGTAACTGATGGGTGACACAGCTGCTGCTTAAATTACAGAAAGTCAGTGAGAAATATAACTGAGGGTCCTTTTTATGGAAATAGTGGTGAAATTTCATAGTTAGCACAGAGGCTCAGACTCCTCTGTTCACAATACCCACAGCACTGTAGCAGAGGAGCATCACTACTGAGGTGACTGTGGGGTTTTCTCTCAAAGCTGCAAACATGTTTGAGAAAAAAAACTTTGTTATGTTCATATTGCCATTGTTTCCTTTAAATTTTAATATTTTACGGTCTAAAAAAATAATTTAATATTATTCAGTGTTTACTTTAGTCAAAGCCAGTCTAGATGTTGTTTCCGGTCTTTATCTTAACTAAGCAAAGCCAACAGGCTGTTGTCCACCTAAAGGCAAATCTCACTGTGCTAACCCACCGACCAACATCTGGGAAGCAGATGATAAACAAAAGAAAAAAACCATCTGAATTGCTGTAAATTACACAGTTCAGGGAAACACAAAATTACAAAGCCTGTAAACTAAAGACATTTTTTTATTCCAGTTCCTTCCACAGTGGGACTTTCCCTGAGTGCCAGTTTCCAAAATGATCAGCCCAGCCTTAAATGCATGTTTATGTTTGTATGTAAACAATCTTCAGGGAAACATTTAATTATAAAGTCATTCAGGTTTCACCTTCATCCCGTCCAGTTCTGCTGGGAACTCAGCAAACCAGGAGGGTTTTCTGGAAAATCAAAGCTGCAGTTCTGACTTCAGACAGCAGGGGGAGCCAAAGTTTTACTAAAGAAACCAGGAGTGAAACACTGGGAGAGGCAGTTTTTAATGGTTGGAAAGTGGTAGCTACACAAACAGGTGAGAGAAAACAGCTCTTTAGGCTATATGTTTCTTTTAGTGACTTTATACTTAAACATAATGATGCTTTATTTGAGTCAAAATGTGAGTCATGGTGGAAAACCTTTGGGTTAAAGCCCAGAAAAGTGGAAACTAAACATTTCACGTCACTTTAATATACCTGGTTTTTAGATCTACTTCATATTTATATTTTGTCTTACAATCAATTAAAAAAAAAGCAATAAAACTACATTTTTTTCTTACTGGATGCTTTTTCATACACCGTTCCTCTTTATCAAATTGGAAACTGTCAAACTAGGGTTGATCATCTTTTAGTAATTTAAGTCTCTTTTTTCAAAAGTCAGGAAGTACTAGTCTTTGACTCTTTAGTGTCAGGTCTGAGTTTTTTAGCCTCAATTACGGTAAATCCAATATTTATGGTTTTATAGGTAAAAAGTTTTTTTAAGGGACTCAAATAATATCATTTTCTAACTTTGCACTGGACAAAGAAATGTTCAGCCTTAGCTTTGGCATTGTATTCAAAAACTGCGCTGTTATCAACATCTTTCTGTTTGAATCTCAAGAACTAAAGCCTGAAAGTGATCTGAAAGTAAGAAAGTGAATTCTGACCTTTTACTTGAACCCACACTGCTGCCGCAGAGCAAAGTGCACCCAAAATTTGTGAGGTGGCACAAACGTTACTGATTCAAATCATGAGAAGGCACAGCAGAAAGATAAGCCCACACCGGGCTATGAGAGAGATTTGCCAGTCGGGTGAGTAATTAGAACTTCCATGTCGGCAGGAGTGAAAACATGAGGTGGGCGGATCACCGAGGTGTCATTTGGGACACGATTAGCATCATAATTATTAAAACTCTCAGGGCAGTCATGACTAATGCTGGCCATGTGCACTGCTGCTGCACTCATACTGAAATTTAATGGAAAAAAAAACATAAATGAAAAGCAATAAACAGGATGTTTGACTCATTCCTGTCATTGCACTAACGCCCTGGTTTCACCAGAATCCTAATTTAACATCTTGTCTTTGTTTTAAAGACCTTTCTGCACCTGAACTCACAAAAACACTGGTTTTAATCAGTGTTGCAGGCCTACAGCGAACAGAAGCGGGAATGTTTATCCATGGATGGCTTTCTTTCATAAAATGTGCAGAGACTTAGACGAGTACAAAGCACTTAACTTGCTGTTGACATCGGTTGAGTCACGAAGCGTTCAGAGGCTGCAGGTTGCTGAAAACAAAACGATCTGACTCAGTAATAGTTTGGCACACGTCAGCGAGTGAGTAAAAGCTGGCAAGCGGCTTCAAATTCTCCTCTTTTAACAGCCAATCAGGATGTCGCTAATGATTATATTCGTTATCTGTTCATTAATTATCTAGAAAATGTTAAAAGACCTGACTGTGAAGACGAATCAGACATTTTCTGTTATTCCAGCCGCTACATGTTCAAGTTTAACATCTGTTCAGAACAGCAGAGAAACATTTGCAGACCAGCTTTGAGCCCAGCAGAAACCTCCAGGGATGAAAAACAAAGCCCACGTGAAGAGCCTGACTGCAGTTCCTTTAATGGCCACCTGAGGCTCGTTACAAAAGTGAGTCAATCCAGGTAAACAGCAGAAGTAAACATGCTTACAGCTGACACAAGGGGAGGACTTGTTCTCTTTGAATAGTTTCTACCTCTGTAACATTTGCGCAGTTAGATTTTTTTAACTAGACCATTAGCAGCGAAATAACTAAGTGAAGCCTCTACTAAATTGGGATGCTGAAGCCTTTCGGACCATTTTAAATGGATTATTAGGGCCGGTGTCCTGCAGGTTTTAGACGTGTTCTTGATCCAACAGAGCTGATTTAAAAGGCTAAATTACTTCCTCAGCATGTCTTAAAATTCCTGGTAATGAACTAATCATTTGATTCAGGTGTGTTGACCCAGGGTGAGATCTAAAATCTGCAGGACTCCAGCCCTTGAGGCCTGGAGTTCCCCACCCCGGGCCTAAATGATTCCGATAACGCTTGGGAGAAAGTGCTGAGTATGACCCAAAGAACACCACCCCCACAGTCAAGCACAGAGGTGGAAGCATTACAGTTTGGCTTTATGTTTTTGTTAAGAGCACAAAACGACTTCACTGCATTTAGGGGCCATGTACTGTAAAATCTTCAACGAGAACCTCCTTCCCTCAGTACTGAAGATGGGCTGTGTTTGGATCTTCCAGCATGACTGTGACCCAAAGCATACCACCAAGGCAACAAAGGAGTGGCTGAAGAAGCACATTAAGGTCATGGAGTGTCCTAGCCAGTCTCCAGATCTCAATAGCATAGATGATCTTTATAAGGAACTGAATCATAGACATGTGCCCCTGAGAGGTGTTATAAGTTCTGTATCTGCACAATGTAAACTTTATCATCAGATAGTGAGCACGAGGCTTACCATCTAATGATGAAATTGTGGATGACTAGGTGCTAGCCATCTTCGTAGCGACTGTACGCTACAAAGCACAACACCAGACGAATTTATGTGCCACTGCAGCATGTCGGTTTTCTCAACCCTCCCTGAGCCTGGCTGTGCTGAAGGTTCCTTCCTGTTAAAAGGGCGTTCTTCCTTCCCACTGTTGCAAAGTGCTTGCGCAGTTTTTTGTTTTTTTTAACAATATAGTATAAAATGCCTTAGAATCACTGCTTTATCCCAACCTTAAAAAAAGGGGGCGGCAATCATAAAAATTTACACTCTACTACAGTAGCTTTGCATGATTCACAGTTTAAAATGATGCTTATTTGGACAACAGTGCAGCACCTCTGACAAAAGGAAGCACCGTCGGGCCACCTACTTCCTAAGCCTACTCCATGGATTGCCTGCCCCTTACCAAAATAGGGTTTTGGATATACTTTACATGAGCATCTACCACTCTAAATGTGTATTTTTACTGAAAATATTAGATAATGGTACAACAAACCAGGTATCTGGGTATATTTTACTCATCTACAGTCAAAATATCTACAAAAAATGTCAGTAAATTTAAAATTTTCCTGAATTCTAACTCCAGCTAACATCAAAGTCCGTAAACAAACTCCCCATTGTGTTTTCAAGTGGCAGAAACATGAAATAAAGACAGAAACTGACCTTTTTTTAATGAACCCTGATTATTATTTAATTACAAATGAAGATGAACAGATAGCAGTGAAACAGAAGTACATGTGGATCCTCCATGACATAAAAAAAAAAACAAGTCTCCGTCTGTCCTCTGGAGTGAGCGCTCACCGCTGAGGTGGACATGAGAGGAGAGACAGAGACCCGAGTGAAAACACAGGGGGAAACGTTGCAAATAATAAAATGGTTAAACAGTACAATGCTCTTTTTCTTACAGAGTCCTCCAAAAAAAAAAAAAAAAAAAAAAAAAGGGAAAATATATATACATATCATCATAAAATGAAAATGACTGTGTCTGACCCCCTCGCTGTAGAGCACGTGGGGGGGTTAATGTGACCCCGCTCCTGTCCACGGTAACACGGTTATAAAATCAGCGTAATTAAAAGAAAAATAATAAAAAATAAAGACTGCACTGAAGCCGACTAGTTACGGAAAGAGCGCAAACTCACAGAAAACCAGGAATTAATGGAGAAGAGGCCGGGTCGTGGCGAGAGGATACAATGCAATTTAAAAAAAATTATTAATGTTAATAAGATAATAATTACAAGAGTAACAGTAATACGTCTGAAATAATACAGAAGAAAAATGGTAAGAACAGCACTGATGAGGCTGAGGAGTGAAAATGTGAAGCTGGTGGGAAACTGTTATTCTGTTGTCAGGTAAGGCAGCACAGGTGTAACAGTTCGGGTGTTTTTATTTTCCTCTACCAGACTCGTGTTAACTGCTACATCTGTCCTTGAAGTTCCCTCAGAGTTTACGGTGTAGGTTTTTCCCCATCACTGTGACCTCTCTCTCTGACCAATCAAATTTAAGGAGGAGTGGGATTTAAGAGAGCAACACTGCTCGAGAGAAGAGCCCTGAAAATGAGGCCACAGGTGTTTCTGGTGCCAAAGGTGAGGCTGCTTTAAACAAATCAGGGGTGTCCTGGTGCACTGTGACACCTGTGAGAGCAAATCAAGCTCCAGGCAATCCCGCTAGGCTGTACGCAATGAATGGAGAAAGCCGGAGGTGCTCTGTCTTTAGGTAAATGTATGCATGTGAGCAGATATGCAGACTCTACGCTGTCAGGGTCCTTCATCAGAGCTGGTGGGATTTTTGCTCATCAACTTCAAAAGTGTGTCCAAAACACCCCTGTGGACACGTACCACGTGCCTGATGGAGACAGCTGATGATTGGTTTAGGACATGGATTTGAGACTGGAGCTGGTTGGACAAACAGGACTAAAACCTGCACCAAGACTCTGCAGACTGGGCTAAAAAGCTCTGTCTGTGTGTGTGTGTGTGTGTGTGTGTGTGTGTGTGTGTGTGTAAACGGCTTAACCATAGAAACCACACACACACAGACAAGAATGAGCGAGTCAGATTATGGGAAGTCCCTCTCTCTCTCTCCACTCTGCCCTGAGGTTTACTGATGCAGTTTCCTCGCTGCGTGTGATTGGCTGCAGTTTCTATGGCAGCGCCAAAAGACTGCGGAGGCGTCTGATGTCAGGTGTGATGTCATGTTTCCCTTTATTGTAGCCACAGTAAAGCCTCGCTAACCATCGTACTGTGTGTGTGTGTGTGTAGGCTTCAGATCAGCACAGACACACAAAGCTTCGAATCCTCAGTCAAAGTCCAGTCCTATCACAGCTGTGGCCCTGCTGACCTCATGTGGCGACATGAAGCTGAATACCTGTGCCGTCCAATCAGAAAGCGCCCTGAACACACGAGTCCGTTCCCCGCTCCCTGTTTTGCGACCTTCACCTCTTTTAAGCTGATTTTTAAGTTTGAGGCGGGTGGAGAGCGAGCAAACGGGAGGACAACCCCTCCTAAATTTGCCTTTCTTGCGACAGACTCCGTGTTGTGGTGGTTAAACTCCACCCAGCTGCCACTCCACGGGCATTAAAACAAACACACCAGATAACAGAGTCATAATGAGTTAACCCGGGTCAGGTTAAATCAGCAGGTCTCAAACTGTGGAACATGAAGTGGAACTAAAACGAACAAATTTGATGCCTGAAAGTTTGATAAGGGAAAAAACAACAACAAAAAAACGTGTGAGGTGTGAACTTTTAAGTTCGAGAACCACCGGGTTAAAAGTTCACTCCTTTCTCCAAGTCACACCCTCCGTCCCCTGAATACACAATAACTGCTTCCCCCCCGTTTTTTTGAACAATATAAATATAAAACTCTGATACCAGTGGCCTTTTGTCGCTGCAGCTCAACGGTCAAAGAGAAGGCAAGGGTGAGAAGGCAAAGGCTGAATTATAATGGTAATAATATGCCCATTAGAGTATATACACACACATCTTTACCATTAAAAATAGTAGGATTCTCCTGATTTGTATCAAATGACCATATTGAAATATAATATTTGAATTCAATATATATTTGAATAAAATATATATGTGTAGATTTACTTATTCTGTATCTTTTACAAAAGCAGAAGGCATGGTGGTACTCTGTGTGTGAGATAAAACATTAAGCCGGGGGTAGGTCAATAAAACTCGAGAAAAAAAAAAAAGGCACAATCTACCTGTTGTTCTTTAAAACGGGCACATTTCTGTTTAAAACTCTGAATAAAACGACATAAAAATGAGCTGTTATAGCAACATCTCAGTGAAGGTTTGCCTGAGTTAACCTTGATGCTCGACATTCATTTCATGGTTCCCGTTCTTGTTCGCCCACCCACCCCGCCGTTAGACGAATCGCTGCTTCTCAAATACAAAAACAAAACATCACGTGAACAGATTATATCCAAAACACAGAAAGCCCTCAGATCACTGCAAAAATGCCCTAAAATACTGTCCACGTCCTCAAGAGGCACAAACGTCCTTTGACAGAAGTCCTAAAAACAAATCAGGGGAATGCAGACGAGAGTTTTTAAATCAGACGCCATCAAACCTCCAAAAACCCCTCGGTGATTGTGCGAAGTCACGCAGGGACATAAAAAGCAGAGAAACCCTCTGTATCCTCGAGGTTAGTGCACCAGCTTTGGGTCCACAAACACACACACACACTTGTTTCTGTGGGAGTGTGTGTAATTACAGCCTTGCTAGTGGATGCTTCCTCATTTCCGCAACAACCGAAGAGAAAATTGGAGAGAAATATCCGCCGCTCTCTTCCCAGACCCGGATGCTTTTTGCTGTACAACGTCGAATTCATTTGCAAACAATCTTGTGCGACGGGTCAGGAAAACAGTCCTCTCCTTTTCAGCTTCGTTCATCTCTTGTCTGTACAGCGAACGAGCCGAGGACGAGGAGGCCCCTGAGTCCTGTGGTGTCCCCGCTGATTGCTGAGCTCTTTCTAATCACCTCAAGTCCGTAAGATCCTTCGGAGCGAGGTCGGCTCTTTTTTAGCTCGCAGCTCTCCGTCCTGTAAGGAACTGCAAGGTGACGGGTGCAGACAGAGAGGCACTTCTATAATCTCCATCAGGGCGGTTAAAAGTCTCTTTTTTCTTCCTTTTTTAAAATCAGGAACTGTCTGTTATGGTGAGTACAAAGGAGAGAGGGGAATTCTACTTTCTTACAACCTGGATCTTTGCACCCTTGTATTTTGTCTCAAAGTTCCAGAAGAAGGACCCATTAATCCCATCAAAGACGTAATCTGGGCACAGATGCGATGTGGGGGGAACCATGGCAGACCTTACTGGCACTGTGAGGGTGTGGAGGGATGGATGAGGCAGTGTGCAAATGGATATTAAAGAGCAGACGCCCTCTCTGCAGAACTCTAATGTTAAAAGAAATAGAAGTGGGCAAAAATCCATGTACAATCTAAGTTTGGTTATCTCTTAGTGTTCGAGTCACAGGAGAGACGGCGTCCACTGCATCTGGTGAGATGCGAGGCGTCTCGCCTTACTGTACATTAGAGGCAACCCAAGCTTTTACATACATCATAATGCCGAGCAGCTACCTGCTGACAGTACTGACCGCCAAAAGACGTGACGATGCGAAAACGGAAACAAAGCTGCCAAATTTTTCTCTCTATTTGAACATGTTGGTGTTTCATATGAAGGAAAATATTTTGTTCTGCAATTTAAGAAGTGTACGAGGAAAAAGAGACCAACGACTCCTCGAATTATTGCACAAAAACACACATTCCTGCATATGATACACACGCATGTTCACATAGAAGCTGAAGAGCTAAATCAAAGCGCATTAAACCTTTAAGCGTTTGTCTCCATTTTAGCATCAAACGAACTCTTGCGTCAAATCAAATCCTGCTACGTTTACTACTGCTGGCGAGGACCGACGAGACTATCCGAGGTCTTGTCTCCAAGTCAGATCCTGTGCACGCGTGGAGCTCAGCAGCCGGAGTTCTCCAGAGACAGCTGCGCTGTGGCCCTCTGCAGCTCCGAGCTCGCTCTGCGCTGGGTGGGAGGCGGCGGCAGCATTAGCCCCAAAATAACCCCCTCTCCTCGTCCTCCTCCGTTCTCCACCTCGCTTCCTCTTCTCTCCGCCTCCTCCTCGCCTTCAGCCCGCACTTTCTTGTCCTCTGCCTCGTCCCTCTCTCCGTCCGCCTCCATCTTCTGGTCTTTGCTCCAGCGGCGCTTGAAGCGAAGTTTCAGCGGGATGCAGCGCGTGCCTCCGGGGCTGATGGGAGCTGCTTGGCTCCCCGGCTCGCTCTTCAGACTGATCAGAGGGAAGGCCAGGCCACCACCCCCACCGATAGGAGGCGTGGCGGGGGTCTTGAAGACCTCATCGTCGGGGTCATCGTCGGGGTTATTGTTCTGAGGAAGAGGAGCAGAGGGGCTGCTGCTGTTTCCGTTAGCCTGGTGATGGTTGTTTAGCTGATGGTGATTGTTGTGGCCAGCTGTCGGTGTGAAGATATCGCCTTCATTGTCCTCATCGTTATGATTCTTTTCATCTTCCTCACTGATGTCGGTCACCTCTACATCTTCTTCTGACTCTATGTCTGAAATGGGCTCCACCTGGAGAGAAAGAATTTCTTAAATATATTTCTGGTGACACATTAAACAGTTTGTTTGAACTAAATGACATAAAGCTGTAATGTGACCCAGCTGAAGAAGATATTTCAGAGATATTTGTAACTTTTGTGGATTTGCCGGGCTGAAATTTCTGGACACAAAGTTGCACCTTCAGTCTTATGAGATGTGATGCAAACTCAGTTTTGGCTCATGCACGTGTGCTTGGAGACTCACCTTGATATTAGGCGGCCCTCTGCTCAGCAGAGAATTGGTCATCTGACTGGACCCTGTAAACGAGGAGGACTGGCTGGAAGAGGAGGAGGAAGAAGCGGCCATTGAGCTTCCCGCTTCCCTCTGCTTGCGTCCGAGCGGAGGTGGCTGCAGCTTGAACTTGAATGGCGATGGATGCTGGTGTCCTTCCTCTCCGCCTCCGGGCTGCTGACTGAGGGAATGAGAGAGCGGCATGGGTGGGCCGTGGAGGTGATGTGCAGTGGCCGGTTTCTCGGGGGTGGGGCGGTGGGGCTGTGGGATGACGATATTGGGGTAGTGGAGGAATGCTCGGGGGCTGAGGTGGTAGTTGTAGACGGACTGGGTATGAGCCTGTAGGTAGTGCTTCATGTCCTCCGGGTTGAAGGAGAAGTGGGAGCCCAACATGGGGGACGACATGGAGGGGGACGGGGTGTAAGAGAGGTGAGGGGTGGGGGTCATAGACAGGGCTGGGGAGAGAGTTGGGGCCAGCAGACCTCCAGAGCCGGGTAGGGGTGAGATGGGGAATGGGGACAGAGGCTCTGGGTGGACTCTGGGAGCAGGTCTGGGGAGCCCAGGATTTGGGGCTCCACCGTAGACCCTGAACAGAGACTCATGAGGCATGCGGGGGGGAAGGAGACTCCTGAAAGCTCTCTCAGGACCCCCAACCCTGTCCTCTGCACCCACAGCCTCCTCCAGCTCAGAGTTGGTGGAGGTGCCGTCGCTGCAGTCGCTCACGGAGCCGCGGGCCATGCGGCGGCCCACGCTGCTGAACATTCCCGGGCTGCGCAGCTCCTCTGTGGATGAGAGGACCTCGGATGGTGTGGAGGGGGGAAAACGGAAGTGGGTGCCTCCGGACGGCACGGGCGGAGCACTCTGGGGGACTCCTCGGCCTGTGAGGAAGCAAAAATCAAACAGATGTCACCAAGTTTTACATATACATCCTTTCGTCTGTGAACTGGATTAAAAATAAGAGCGAATGCCAGAATAAGATCTTAGCAGGTGAGCTACAGAAACAGGCCATGTTCGAGCTTTCATGTAAATAATGTGCTTTAAAAAACCTCTGAATTTCACTGGAAGCTGGTGAATGGATGCACAGGAGTAATATGAAAGCACTGTGGACTATCTGAAGACAGTTTTCCCAATCCTCCCTGGGCCTAAGTTACCTCAGTCTAGCTCGCAAAACACTGGCTGAAACATCGAGCTGACTTATTTTAGATTTTTACATTTCTAAAATTTCCACAAACTACCCTCTGAACCTGAAGAGAATGGGAAAAGTCACTAATGACAGGAGGTTTTATTTTAACCAGAGGGTCACAGGCGCACACACACAAAAAAACAGCGGGTTACACACTAAGCCACAAGTTCCCTTCTCCTTCGCTCCCCCTCCTCCTCTCCCTCTCCTCGCCAGGGAGACTGTGGCACGGCAATAAATTCTTGGCATCCGAGCACGTGCCAGAATTAAATATTGGAAAAGTTGCTCTTACTGCCATCACAAACATGGGTTGGGCTCTTCTGTTTTTTTTTTCCCCTCCAGAGCTGCTGAGTGAGGTTTCTGAGCACATCTGCCATGTGTGTCAGCGATGACGAGCGCAGAGAGAAAAACTGCATGCGTGCATGTATGTTCGCCGCGTCTGTGCTCACCAATCGATCCAGATTGACGTGGGCGTGCGTGCAACCGTCGCATGAAACCATCATATCACAACATGTCAGTGTGTGGGCCACATCACACGGAGGCTATAATTAAAGTTTCGTGCTGCACTTATGTCACCCCAGGATCTAACGCTCCATATGGGCTGTGTTTACACTGGGTGGCCGGGACCAGAACGAGAGTCGGCTTCGAGACCGGGGCGAAGCTGGGACGTGGCACACTCAGGCGTGCGCGCACAAATTTTACACGCTGTACGTTTCACTAGGATGGCATCCAGCTCAGACTAAAAGAAAAAAAAATTAAATTAAATTCAGTGAACGTCATCTGTAACCAAGGCAGGGTGGATTAGTACGTTCGAGTCTTTACCTACAATATTTGTCTTTGGCGAGTAAATTAGTGAGGCCCCCCACCGCACAGACTGGAAACTTTCTCAGACAATAATATTTGAATGTCTGTTATATACACTCTTTTGGGCTTTGTTGGCTTTAAAAGCATTCTTTCTCCGATTTCAAACCAAAGTCAGGGCAATGAAAAGAAAAAGATTTAGATTTGCAGTAGAATATAATCTTCTGTTCATGGCAAACGCGTTGCTGGTATCTTTACTGAGAAATAAGAGAAAAATCGACACCTAAAAACTGTTTTGTATAAAAAAAACAACAAAAAACTATGCGAGTCATATTTCGCAGTAGCTGTCAGAAGGTGAGCCAACAAGCCACGTTTATTTAAATCACAGACACTTGAAAACTATTTTTAATAACACTCTTAAACATGCCCCATGTTCAGCTTGAGCCCTTTATCTTTATATGTCACTAAATAAATGGAAATTATCTCTGTTTTCAGTATTCTGAGCACCCAAAATCCTGCTTAAGGGCCCGGAGTATAAATTGAGATAAAATCCAGATAACTACGTGAGCTAACCAAGCTCAGACGAGATGAGCTGAGCATCCATGAGTCTACGAGAAGAGCAGATATTCACTGACATGATACCTGCTGAACCCTCAAGGTTGTCGCCAAATTAACCAACAGGTAAGGATAACATCCTACTACATAAACAAGGTGCAGAGACTGCAACACGAGGTGGTGTCAGTGAAGTGTTAGAAGGGGTGCTGGGGCAGCCTGTGAGCGCGAAAATGTGCCGGATGCAGGAATTGTAGCAGGTCTCAGCACCACATTCGCAAGCTCTACAACACAGTGATGAACTCAGCTAGTCGCTGATTGCTGTAAACCTGTCAGAGCGGAGGCTCGGTGGGAGCAAACACCGCCTCCCCGGGAGCTGCAGTTTCTTTTGCCACGTCAAAAACACGTTAATGCCCAACTGCTCCTGCAAAACTTAAGAATTTCGCCTCCTGCCATCAAGTAAAGTTCATTTATTGGAAATTCCTGCTGCAGCAGCTGAGAAAGCATGTGTACAAGAAAAGAGCACATGTAGGGATGCACAGCTAGGATAATAACATAGTAATAATTAATCTGATCGATTATGGTAATTTAATTATTTAACAGGATTATCAGCTTAAATTATCAAAACATGATGAGAATTTTTAAGTTTAAGTAGAAATCCAAAAAAAAAAAAAAAAAGGAAAAGAAAAAGAAAAAGAAAAAAAGAAAACAAGGGGAAAAAAGGAGGTGGAGCTGGTGGGGAAAGAGGCCATCAGGTAGGGATTTATTCCCAGACTAGCGTGTGTTTTAAGACTAAAGTTCACCTCGTAAAGTGTCTCCAACCTCCCACAGCCCCCACCTTGACTGAAAATCACTTTTTTGTGGTGCTAATGAAAGACGTTTTGGCTTTCCACCAAAATAAAAAAGTTTTTCAAAGCTCGCTTTACTCAAAACGTAAAATGCTTTTTTTCTTATCAGATGGGAAAAATATAACATCACTTCAGTTAAGCCCGGTAACAGACTCCTTACATGTGGACCTGCTGAGCCAGGAACAACCCTGTGGTTGAATTAAAAGTGATGTGATGTGTACGTACCAGAGCCCATGTCGATGAAGGGGTAATTGACCAGCACTAGCTTGTTGAAGTTGAACTTGTAGGTGAATCTCTTCCCTTTGGTCTTGTGTAGGATCCTCTTGTTGTAGTAGTATCTGAAGAGAGAATGACAAAAAACAATGTTATGTCCCAGCACGCTAACATATCTTAAGTAACATGTAGTAAAACTTTGATTGTGGCCGCTTTTGTTGTAGTCTCGCATTTAAAGGAGTGTGAAAGCACGGATAAGCACAGCGCTGAGCTGCCACAGAACGATAAGACACCAGTGATAACTCACTCGTTAGCCAACATGTTTGCCTGTATATCAGAAACACTAAGTCTGCAGCCCCTTTGTGGATATTAAAACCAAATCAAAGCTCAGCTGTCTTCTAGAAGTTGTGCATAGTGGTGTAAAATGAGCGGAAAGATGTTGAGAGTCATTACAAGATTTTCAGCTCTTAAAATAAGGAGAGAAAAAAACTACAGGAACATAAAACACGAACAGCCGCTGCATTCAACCTCAGGGTCACAAACAGGCTTTCAACTTACCAAGACTTTCATGTTCAATGTTGATTTTCATGCTTAATGTTACAGAATTGGTGTTTTTGGCCATGTTAAATCAAACCGACAAACAATAAGCCCAATGTGTGGCTGTTCAGAGCCCTCCCTGCGTCGTAGCTTTACACTGCTCAGTGTACAGCAGACAATTAAACAAGCTGTTCGCAGTTAAATTCCAGCTCTCTCTGGGATTACTTAAGGAAGTGAGACAGCCGTTCAGACTCCGTCTTACCCAGGCGGCTCCATTAGTAAGGCTGTATTAGTCATCGTCAATACACACAGCGATGCAGAGGAGTGAATAGCGAGCTCTGAAAGACGATAAAATGGCTCCCTGTGACTCACCGATAGCCTCGGGAACAAACTACATTCATATTTCTTTACAAAAAACTTGGGCATCAGTGTCTCTCATTCAGCTGTGACCGGTCACTTCAATGTGAGAAATCTAAGAAGCTGTTCATCATTATCGGAGGCATCATGTGCAGATGAGCTCAGTGGTTACATATTAAGAGAGAAATATGGATTTCTGTGAATACAGAGCTAAAAATAAGCCTCTTAGTGTTAATAAATTGTATTGAGCTGCTCTCCGGCGTCGGAGGTGGCTGAATATAAAACGCTACGAGTATTTTGCTTGTGTGCCTGCCTCTAATGCGGCCATTGATCCATATATAACCGTTCACGTAGAAAGATCAATAGTTTATTTGTGGACAAATAACATGCATACATAACCCAAGAGCCAAACACGTGCAGTTGAAACAGCCGGAATACGTTTATATTAACTGTGCAGTGATGTAACTGCAAAGTGAAATATTCTTCCAATCAATGAGTCACGCTGCAAGTGACAGAAAGCCAATAATCATGGATGTAATATTAGTGGTAATAATGAAGCTGCTCCTGTGTGAGCATTAGTCAGAGGAGTCTGGAACAAGTGAGAACAACCGTGAGTGAAACAGGAGCTCACCCAGCCCCTCAGCGACTCAATGAGTGGAGGGCCTCTTCTGACAGCCGACTGCTACGCACGCCCACGCAGATGTAACGCAGACACACACACACACAGCACTACAGGCAGATATACAACAGGCACAAAGGCTCAAACATACGACGCAGGCAGAAAACAGGCAAGCCAACAACAAAAACTACCGACATGCACAGCAAACTAGAGGGAAAACAGAAAAAGGTGAAAAACAAGGGACACCACCTTTCAACGCTCAGGTTTTATGTATCAGGACATCTTTAAAAAAATCTAAGATAAATGTGTGACACATCATTTTAGGTTTTCTAAATCCCGTTGGGTTTGTGTAAGGATAAAAATCTATAGAGAAATCATGTGAATTAGGGAGCAGCTGAAAGAAGCTTTTTCTGTCAGTTTACTTTGACGGAGCTGCCAAACGACGGCTCATTTCCACACAGCTTTACTGTCCTTTATGCATCACAGTAACTTAACAATAAAAGGTGTTAAGAAGAAATACTTTAGTTAGTGCTTTGGGTGCACACGCCTCTCAGGGTGCGACTAGGCAATGAATCAGTATTACCTTTCTTCTACTCGTTGGCCATTTAATAAATCAAATTACGTATTAAACCTCTGTAAATTAAACCTTGCGTTAAGAAAAACAAAGATTTTGGTGGACGCCTCAATCTTTTGTGCAAGCCTTCAGCCTCACAACAATAAAGTTTTTTTATTTCCTTCCTCCTTCTGTAAAGTAGCTGATTTGAAATATGAAGTCAAATCACAATCAAATGGCATCTACTGCTATTTGTTTCCACACTTGAGAACTATGTAGAGGTGAAAAATTAACAGGAGCGTGCAGGCAAAACCCAGTGCAAACAAAAAAGGTGGAAAAACTCATAACAAATCAGTACACACACACACACACACACACACACACACACACACACACACACACACACACACACACAGCATTGAATGGCAGGATCTGTGTGTGGGTCTTAATAATATCAGGGCTGTGCGTGCTGTGAAAGCTGGTGGACATAATGTTCGCTGACATGATAAATGGAAGGCACTTTGAACAAATCGGGGAAAAGGGCAGGCACATATGTGTGAAAGAAACACGCATACACAATCTCAAACAGCACCGAGTCAACATGGGGCAGCCAGTCTCACATCGTGGGGCCCCGGTTCTCTCGAGGCCTCGTGGTCTTTGAACTTCCTTCAAACAAACTAGAAAGGACTTTGGACCGTACAGACGCGACTTCTCTGCAGCGAACGCACATGCAGATATGAAGGAGCCCAAAAACACATACGCTCGATAACACGCACCGAATGAAGAAACGTTCATGTGTGTACCGGCGCGTGTTTGCTTCAAAAGGCGGCGAGAAGCATCAATCAAAGATGAAGAGGACTTTCTTCTGACGACGTCAGAATTAATTAACAGCTCGTTGTTAAAAAGGTTTAGAAAACCACAGAAAAGGCATTCACAGCAGAGCCTGGCTCCAGCTGCTCCTTGATGTGAAACACTGAGAGCAGGGAGAAAGTAACTGCTGAGATATCAAACTGACTGTTAATATACTGTTAATTCTCTGTGGCTTAGTTCCTTCGTGGGGATAAGAGCCCTGTAATGCCCACACTCACATTTGGTCTGTTTTTGTGTATTAGCAACAAGTTTAATAAGTTTCAGTTCACAGAGGACATCAAAGGGGCTCCCAGTTTATCACCCAGTGGTTTCAGACTGAACTTAAAGGACAATGCTGCCAAATATTTCCTGATGTGTTGTCACTTCAGATGGTTTTTCCTCTATGCTCAAAATAGGTCTTTGCAGGGGGTAACAGCACACATGGGCACCATTGGCCTGCACAGAGTTAAGGCAATGAGTCTGCTGCTTTACTTAGCAGTTGTTAGTGCGTTCTGTTATTTTGGGCCATTTGGTAAACAGAATGGCTTCATTTACTCATAAAACCTAACTTTAAAAAAAGAATATACAGTTTGGTGACTTGACTTTGATGCAACCACACTTTCACCAAAAACTGCTAGTACTGATTGTCTTTTAAACATGTTAAGCTTGAAATGCTCCTACAGTGGGGATTAAAATCCGAGCCTTTATGATGTACAATGACTTCTTAGTGATGGATTTGTTGTGTATTTGGCTGCAAGTGGTTGAATCTCTCTTAATTTCCAAGCTCAGTGGTAGCCAACTAGTTAGTCCCAGCCTCTCTCATTATGTCTTCCCTAATGCCTGGCTCAATGGCCTCATCATTGAATCTTTAGAGAGGATCTTGTCTTCGAGTTGGGGTTACAAACTCTTCAGGACAGTGCAATAACAAGAACTATCAGAAGGTGGAAATGTGGACATTTCAGAAGCGTAACATTTTGTCTGCTCCAAGTCTTTTATTTTGAAAACTGACCGGACTCTCTGCCGTTCCTGGGTGTGACTTCCTGTACTGATACGCTCTGCGCAGCTTTATGAAGCTTTTGTTTCGGACACTATTGAGCAACATGCAGACGATTGCTTCTTCTGAAATGCAAGCATTATCCGGCGTAGGTGCAATTAGCTGCGCTGGAGCTCGAAAGAATCGATGCGGTGCTTGTTGTTTGTCTCGCTTAATGCATTCGACAAAAAAGTAGTCAGCAAAAATAAAAATAAAAAAAGATTAGGGGATTGTGGCGGATGTGTGTACGCGCTAGCCACCCTACCCATACAACCTCAAACGGAAGTTAAAATGAGTCAGAAACACCAACTTGTGTTGCACTGGTTATCTTTATTGTTGGGTATACTAACAGCCAACCAATGCTGCAAAATAAATACTTGATTCTAATTTGAAAATCATCATCGTCCCTTTCTGATCAACAAACTGGTGTTGATATCTGAATTCAAGCTTGGAAAGCATCGCTTTAAATATGCAGGCATATGAAGTTATGTTGGAAAAAATAAAGTTGAAGCAACAAACAACACAGATGGGCTGGAGGAGGGCTGACATATAACAAGGTGTTAAGTGTTTGTGTGTGTTTGTAGGAGCGCGCGCGTGTGTGTATGTGTGGTGACGAGGCAGCATAACTAGTCATCACCATAGCAAACTATATCCCACACCAACCTACAACACAGGAGGCGACACCAGTGACTGGATGTGTGCGTGTTCACAAGAACAGACTGGAAGCTAAATAACAATTTGCAGCATCCCACATGTGCTCTGCAGAGGGTGAAGGTGTATGTTTCTAAATCGGCTGACACCCTGGAGTTTCAGCATGCCGCGCAGATGCACAAATCACGACTACACACCAGTTGTTTTTTTTTTTCCCTTTCTTCCACCTCGCAAACTGTTGAAAATCAAACAAAATCTACATCAAAGTTACGAAAAAGGCAGAAAAATTAAAAAAAAAAAAAAGAGCTCAAACTAAGTAAGAAATGTAGCTAAATGTCTTTATGATGAATTATTACTGAACAATAAACAGAAATCTGAAAAGAATTATGAAGAAAAAAAGCTTTCCCCCCCATAGTTTAGAGTCTGTCTGCTGTCTCTCACTGTAAAATAGAGCACAGTTCATGGTAAACTATGATGAAAGCTATTCTTCAGCTCCAATTTTTCAAATATCATTCGAGTTTGTTTTCAACACCTGCAAGTTCAAATGAACAGAAAACAAAAAAGAGACTCGGTATAATTTAAAAATAAATCATAGTCCAATTCTGTTGTGTGTGAATGGACCGTTATCCTAACCCTGTGGTTTGATGTACTTTACTACCCTCAAAGAGGATCCATTTGAAAAATCAATCCAGCACACTTTACTGAGTTTGTTCACCCGAGGTTCAAAACAACACGATTCAAGCTGCTGTAACTTAACATTTATGAAACTGTCTACCCTCCTGCGTTGTGAATAGATTTTATAAAAACAAAATTTTCCAAAGTCGAAGCACCCATTTTGAGTGAACGATAGGTTATAGGCTAATAAAACAAAGCACAAGTTGTCACATGATTCGGAAGGCATTGTGGGCATTGTAGGGATTCTGGGCTCAGCCAATCAGAGCCAGCGGATTTCGTTACACGGGCATTTTGCCGTAACACGGGCAGAAATATTGCCGTCAAGTGCCTTCGTAACTTGAATTTTTTGTTAAATGGGGCATTCATAAGTCGGGGTTCCACTGTATATGGCTTAGCATTAGTATCAGCTAGCTGGGAAAAGCTGGCTGTTTTTCATTGGTGTTAATAGATCAACAAATACGAGCCATCCTAGCTCTCCAGTCCTGATGTGGAATGGATAAAACTCAGGTGTAACGAGGCTCGGCTTTGGTGATGAAGGCTTCTACAGCAGTACGGAAAAGTGAGTAGACCTAAGCTTACTTTAAGCTTAGCTACAGGTTGGTTACTTGGGATGTTAGTGGTGACCAACTGAATAATTTAGAGGGGGAAAAAAATAAATAAATTTAAAGTAAATAGAAACCATCATTAACCCTTTAAGACCTACCATAGAACCAAGTCTGCCAGAGCTTATATTATATTTTTACATGCTGTGGAGCCATTTTTGGGAGCATTTCAAGTTGCTATACATCAATACAACCATTATAGCCCAGATTTTAATAATATGTATTCATTAAGTGCATAGTAATTACATAAATTGCAAAAAAGTGCAATAAACTACAAAAAAATTGAAAATCGTTTTTGATTTTTTAACATATATTTGTAGTTAGAGAAATTTAAGAGTCTTATCCCTCAAAACTGTAAATACAAAAAAGTTGCACAAAATAGTTTCCCACCACAGGAAATTTATTTTGAGTGTCTTCATAGTTTTATTTTTGAAATACACCAATTTTTATACACTGCAGGAAAAATGAAAATAAATATTATACTGCAAATTTGCAAAAAAGCACCATATGCATCAAAATAAACTATTTCCAGCAGTGCAATATGAGTCCTAAGAATCCCAGAAACGACACAGAAAGTCATAAAGTCAAAGATAACTTTTAAAAAGAGCAGTATAGGCCCTGAGGCCCTGATCGCAAAAAAGACTACATTTCCGCGAAAATGACGTCACTTCCGGTTTCGGGCAGGTAATGGCGGAAATGCAAAAGTTCGCGCTGACGTCTATTCCAACGTAGGAAGTGTTATGAACAGCTGATCGGATCGGTAAAGCGTGTTTCTGGAATATTATGTTTTTGTTCCTGCAAGCGCTTTTTATGCAGTTTTTGCAAAGCTTTATGTGGAAGGAAACCGTGACTTAGGACAAGCTGATGGCATCAGATGTAAGTACAACTCCTCCGGTTTCATATGCAAAAAAAATTTTTGCGCTAGCTTACGTGGTTGCAGTGCTACTGGGGTTTAAAAATAGTTACGCATAACAGAGCGTTCCCGCTCCGATCGGCTCTAAAGGGTTAACCTAATGTGTTGCAGCTTACTCCGACACAGTCTAAAGCTCATTAAAGTAGTGCAGATCTGAACTGGACTGATCTTAGAAACAACAGGTAACTGTGCTTATGATTTACTAAAATAATAAACCAACCTGGCGCCAACTAGCAAGCACAGCAAAGGTTAACTTTTTAATTTCACACTTTCAGACCTTTTAAGCAACACTTTTAATTAAATCAAGGACAAAACTAAACACTTTCCAAATGGGGAAAAGGTCACTTCAGATAAAATAAAGTATGTTGTTCATCATTTCCAGGAACACTTTTAATCATCAGGAGTTACAATTATCCTCAAGCCATTTGCTGTTAAAATTGCATCTTTCATTTCCGTAAACTAATGAGCAGACTGGCTGCCGAACGTCTTCTTCATCATCAGGTTCAGGTGTCTCTGTTTGAGTGTTTGCCAGCCAAAGACTTCTGCACTTCTTTTAAAAAACAAACAAACAAACCATTTTAGGTCTATTGCCAACTATCCCCTGTATATATATTTACACAGGCAGCCATCACCAAAAAGGTTAAACTACAAAGACAAAAGCTGTTTTAATAACAAGTGTTTAAATATACTTTTATCTTTTCTGCTTATAAACAACTATGTTAAGTATTCACTGACTATATGTGAACAAGGTTAACCATGATTGGGTGCAGCCTGTTGGATCAGAAACAGTCCCACTCACCAAGTGTGAGAGTGTGAAATAAGTGGCATTGTGTGGCAAAAATTCTCCATGTGCAATGAAAATAACACATTTCAAACTGAATTTAGAGCAAAGACACAAATTTTAAGGGATTTTTTTTTTCAACCAACTATGTATCACATTTATTTTAAAAGACTTCAGGGACCTGCGATCATCCGGAGTCAAGTATTGGGTGACCAGATAATGAGTGAAAATTAGAAGCATCGAGGACAAAAGTTCCTGTCTGGAGTTGAACCTTAAACCCTTGAGGCACAAAAGGGGAGCCACTACAAACACGCAGTAATTCATGTTGGTAGTATCAGCAAGTTTCATCCCTGAGAATGACTGCAGGGTGTAATGCATAATGTATTTTCCTCTAAGAGAGTAAAGGAGTAAAAAATAAAAATAAAATAAACTGAGGGAACCATTAAAGCACAATCCAGACTCATCTCATGTGTGGAAAATATTGTTCATAAATGCGAGTTGCAGTCTTGTTTGAATGGTTAAAGTCTTGCTGAAGGTGTGTTTCAAAATATAAAGTGAACCGTGTTTGAGAAGCTGACGCCTGTTAGACCCGTGTTAAAACCATCCCTCCACTCTTTAGTCCCACCTGAGTGCTCTGCTGAGCTTGTCGTAGTTCATCTGCGGTTTACACTTCCTCGCCCCCCACAGGCGGGCCACCTCGTCTGGGTCCTTGATGACAAACTCTCCGTAGTCTCCCTGCCAGGCGATGACATCATGGTACTCCTCTTTCCGGAGCAGCTCCAGAATGAAGTGCCACAGCTGGATCTGCCTGGAGCCCGGGCTCGACTCTGGCTTGTAGGCCCACTCTGGGAAGGCAAACCCTGGGGTGAAAGAGAGAGGCGTTCAGATGGATGATCGTGACAAGGAAAAGTCTTGTGTTTGAGTCATGTTATTGGTGATCTGCATGTGATTAACTATGATCCCTCTGAAGCCTTTAATTGTCGACTGGACTGGACTGCGGCCATTTTGTTGCCAGGGTCAACATCACAACAGCTGTAAACTGCTTTTGTTTAAAGCTAATACCCCTCAGGATTTTAAACTATGAGCATAACAGGTGACAAAGGAACTGTGCTAAGCTAGGGGAGGGGAATATTTGAGAAAGGATATAAGACACAAGATTGATGGGAGCAAAAAAAAAAAACTTGAAGAAATCCCCAAACATCTCCTTGCAAGGCTTTGGTGCCTCAGCGAAAGCTGGTGATGAGCACTTTCGGTTAAATCTGTTCCCACAGATTGCAGTCATATCAAATCTTCCCCTGCTATCAGCATCAAAGCTGGAAAATCAGCAGTGTTACAACAGATTAACAGGCCTTGAAATATGCACAGACAAAATATAAGCTGTGGTTTTTTATAACTGCTATCAGAGCACAATCTCACCAGAGCACACGCACTATTACCCGAAAGTTTAAAGTATAGGCTTTGTGTTGTAAAGCAGTGGGTGGCAGTAAAAGACTCAACACCACTTCTACAGAAGGCCAGGCTGAAAGGCTGCATAGCAAAGGGGCACGCGCACACACGCACACAAACACACCTTATTAGGACCAGATGTGCCTTGGCAATCAGGCTGAGAAAGCTGAGGGTGGGAAACATATGGGCACAATATAACAATGTTAAATTTTGTGAGTGTGTGTGTGTGTGTGTTTATGTAACTGTAAAGAAACACACTATCCTAAATACCAAGGTTACAATCAGTTTCCCACACTCTACAAAGTCTGTCATATCTATACAGCAATGACGGCGAACTGTTAACAACGATATGCTCAAGGCTGCTGGACTGTAACGCTGTGTGACGTGGCCCGTTGAACCAAGTTTGATTAAACTGCAAGACACTCATGCTGAAAGGTAGGTGCCATTGCATAACCATGCTATGCAGAAAGCCATGCGATGTATAAGAGTATGCAACCAACAAATTGGCGCAGTAAACTGGGAAATACTTATTTCTTTTTATCCTTTATGGCCCTGTCAACATGTGAGAGGAAAGCGCTCTGGGGCAGCACCATAAAAGCAGCCAATAACACAAAAAACAACCACACAAAATAGGCGAAACACCAGATGAAAACCAGATAAGATGACATTAAAACAGAAAAGAGGGGCATAAGCTGTGAGAATCAATAAAAAGGTGCACACCTGGTAACTAAACTCCAGTATGTGGACCTGGGGTCCAGATGTTGATTCAAATCAATTAGGACTTTTTCCATTGCGCTTCGCTTGTTGTCTTCACTGACTGTTTACTGGGATGGGGATCAGTTATGAATAGGTTTTCTTTAAGACTGTTGTTACACTATTAGAGGTTTAGTTATTGTTGCAAACTGTAGTATCATAGGGATTTTTGTAAGTTGTGGATGACGCCTTGCCATTGAATGAGCTCACTGGCCCTTCGGCTGCATGGGCAAAAATGAAGCCATGTTGAGAATAAATCAAAGAAACTCAGTGTCACAGCACTGTCTGAGGAAAATGGCTGTAAATCTGATGATGGCTCAGACCTGTGACTCTTTAACGGTGCTTCATTCATAGCTGCAGGAAACTGCATTCATGAGTTACAACACAAGAGCTCACACTACTAAAAGTCCAAACATTATGTCCTTCATGCTGTAGCTACATAATAACTGCAAACTCATCTGAAGCCCTACGCTGTAACCTTATGTGCACCTCACCTATCAGTGAGAAAATAACAATCATTGTCTTTATGTAATGAATGAGAACCATAGAATCAAAATCAAGACTAACAAATGTCAGCAAATTCCTGGAAGGCGATTGCGTAATGAACATGAGGGAATCTACAAAGAAGTAGATTGAAAAGAGTAGAGACCCATGAGGGAAAGAAGTCAGAGCATTTTATTAGTTTCTGTCAGCTGGCATTGCACATAAAACACCAGGACCACAAGGTAATTAATACATAATGCATCAGCACAAATGCCAGCAATGACATCGGCCACTTGCGTAGGTTACGTCGTAGGCCCTACAAAGTCTGCCTGCAGAAGTCTAAAACAGGCCCAAGGCTGTAGGTTTGGCCTTCTCTAGAAGAGAGAGATCAGAATGTTGCCTTTGTATGAATGTTTTACGAACCGAGCCAAACAGCATGCAGACATATTATGTTTTGGGTCTGGCACCCAAAATAATTAGCCTGGATCTGTGCACACTTGCTCTTTTCTTTGAAATAAACAAAACAGCAGACGCCAGTTTATCAAAAAATGTACTTTTTTTAATCGGAGCAGAAAGGGGCTTTTTACAGTGTTTCTGTCAAAAGGTCATTTTTGCTACAGAGGTGTTTGTATCTATTTGAGTCCTTCACTGTGAACCAGTTAAAAGTGCAACAAATGACAGAAACAAATCATGTGTGAAGGTGTTTTGTGAAGCTTGAGTGGATGACAAACTCTACAGTGGGTCACATCATCCCTAACCACACACACACAAACAGGTAGCACATCCTCAACACACCGTGTGATTTGCTTTCACATACAACTGCCTGTGCTGATACTGTTCGCAGTGCTGCGATACATTCAAATTCAGACCACAGCGGTGCTTGTGTTTACAATCCACTTTGAAATTAACATGTGTTTTCTCTAACAGATCACATTTTATTAGCAGGTGTAAATGGAGTCAAAGTGAGTCATGGAAAAACTAACCCAGTTGGAAACCAAAGTCCACTATCAGGTGTGCAAAGTGGAGCTGGGCCTCACCATGAATACATAAGTCAGGGAAATGGCGGTGTAAGTATCAGCTGCAGAAGCAGACCGTATCAGTAATGCATAACCGACCAAAACTGGCAACATCTAACCACAACAAAAGACAGTGCGTAAACTAAGACCTATGGAGACATCAGTCATACAGAGAGAAAGAAAGCCACAAAAAGGCACTTGGCTGATGTTTACAATACACAGCGCAGCCACATAACAAGAAGTCATATACACATACCACTCAACCATGGAAGCAGATCCTTTAGAGCATGAAAAACTATTCATAATATCATCACAGGACTTCAAATTCTGCAAACACCGGCATGCTGCCACACTGGTGCAAGCTCCTTGTGCATCAACATCTGGCTAAGTAACGGAGACACACCAGTTGAGTAATGTTCAAATTTAAGAACATTTTGTTGTTCAGCACACTCCAAATCTTGCAAGAAAACTTCACAGCACTGCTTCGTCTACTAAACCAAAAGTAATACATGCTATCACTCATCACGCCCCCCCATCTCTCTCCCATCAAATGAATGTGATATTTCATAAATGTTCCTGCATCAAGGGGTTCAATCCATAAGCCTGAGTCATCACATCACAGTGATGGAGACATTTTATGAATTCAAACTGACTGACCTAACCAAGTGCATTAGTCATCTAAATTTGTATTGCAACATTTTTTTTTTTATTCATGGACGGTCAGAGTAGCTCTGCATGATTCACGGTTCAAAATAATCTTTAACTTGCAGTCGGGCCTCGCTGCAGCCTCTCAGTTCATTGACTGTGAGCCATACTAGCTATACCACCTTCGTTTTAGCAACCTTTCTTTTGATTGGCTGCCCCTCTTAACATAATGTTTCAGCAATAGGTAGGTGGTACAACAGTTATATAATTCAGCTATTTGCCTTCACTTATCTCACACAGATTTTGGAGTTACAAAAAGAAAAAAGGGGGCTTGAGAAAGTTTGGTCCTGTTGAATACGAGTAACCAACACTGCAACTTTGTTTATACATGTGACAGAAACTAAAGGAGTGCAAGTTTTCTGACGTGACTTTCACTCTCCAAATCTGCAAATATACTGGCTACAACTATAAGTATTTTCTTTTTTTTAAAGTTGGCAGCTAAAAAACTCAAGCAATCGTAAGGAAGAGTAAAAAATATCCTGAAAAACAGGCGCGCTCCCGGTGACTAATAAACAACATGCTGCTATCTGATCTCCAATGGTGCTCGGAGAGAGAGCCAAAAGACAGACGAGCTGGCTGTGATAGTCGCTAACAGCCATTTGAAGGCAGATTACTAATGGGGTACAAGCATATGATTCATACAGCGGACAATAAGGCTCTTGTCACTGGGGACAGGTTAGGCGTTGTGACACAATCGCCGATGAAAAACACACATGTGCACATGTAGTACATGCACAGATGCCCGGTGACACATACAACGCACAGCGGGGAGGAGGGGATTGAATCAAAGTGGGCGAGCTAATATCTCGCAAAGTACACAGATACACAACACAGGTTAGTGGCGAGAGGTAAGTGGGTTCATGCGTGGGTGCACAGAGCACACAGACAAAGAACACAGAAATAGCAACCATGCCCACTGCATGTGTTGCAGATGTCCCTGCTGACTCATAGCTCGTTCGTTTTGTCGTTCGCCTTTCACAGATTCCGCCTTTCTCCCCCTCAACGCCGCAGCCATCGCTTCCTTTCTTCATTTCTTTTCTCTTTCATACTGTCCCTCCCTCCCTCCCTCCCTCCCTCACTCAGCCTCTAAGACACACAGTCTCCTAGCAACAAAAGCTTTTAGCTCTAAAAATAAATGGCCGAGTCACGACAAACAAGACAAAATATGATTCGATTACTGAAACTTGCCAAAAGAGTTTTGAGTTTGCAGCGCAGAGTCAGAGAGCTGCAGCGTGAGGGTGTGATCTGTCTAAAGCCGCTTGGCCAGAAGAGCCCTGCTTCACTGTCACGCCGTGTTTACAAAACACACGTTGGCCTGTCCTGAAAGCACTGTAGAGGCACGCTTTTACCATCACAACGATAAATCTGCATTAAAAGTACTGTACACAGTTTACATCTCAGTTCAAAAGAGACAAGACCTGTTCATTCACGCCTCCTAAACTGATTCAGAAGCAACACAGACGGACCCAGAAAGCCAGACAGCAAGCACCGCTGATGGTGCAGCATTTCAACAGATGCACCAATGAGGGTCCAGTTGGAGGTGCATCTGTTACAGCTGGTGGTTACCGCAGTGAGAGTAAAAACACACACTGAGGCTAAAAGCCAGAGAGGTGGAGATCAAAAAGACTAGAGAAGCAATAAAACTTTGACTCATACAAACTATGACCACCCCTAGGAATCTAGCGCACCCTAAACTTTATGACACGCTTCTAATTAATCTTGTTTAAGAATATTAGGGTTTCAAAATAATAATGAAGGAGACCCCCTCACGTAACTAGTAATAAAAGCACAATTGCTTCTGATAGCGGTACAAAGAAAGTTTTTTGGCTCAAAAATTGCCATTTGAGGGCCGACTTCACATCCATAGCTGCTCAGCATTTTGTTATTTTTTCTCCTTTCAATTTAAGCCAATTAAAACTGTTTAAAATGACTTATTACAGTCCTGGTAAAGCCAAAACCAAAATGTCATTGTGCATGCAGGAAGAACCCTGTCAAACTGCAAGTATTAGAGAGCCGCCTAGTGCAGACTCTTAGGCTGACTGTAGTTCTTCTAGTGGCCACTTGAAGCTGGCTCCAAAAGCAAGTAAATCTAATGCTAGGCCCAGTTTAACAGCATTAAAATGTATATTAACAAAAACGAACTAACAAAAACTAAACCTTTGTTTAGTTTCCCCCTTCATAAAAAACTGTGCAATGAATTAGTTTTTACAACTCATCCAATTGTTTCGTAGAATTTGGGGCGTGGCCACTGGGAATGACAAGTAATCAGTGTCTGCTCAGAGTGGTACAGTCCTTCCAAGAAGTTTGTGCTTCCGCTGCACCCATAGACTTTATTATCCGGCTGGCCACGCCTGATAGTATAACTTCAGAGACGTAATACCAAAATTTAAAAAACCTGAAGTCAACCGACCAGTCATGACCAAAGAGCAAAGCCTTGTACTTCAAGTAAAAGATCCTCCACTACTGATCTCTATTGTTAAGTGTGCATGTAAAAACATATGCAGAAAATGTGTCTTGTGTGTGCTTTTGCTGGCAGTTTTGCTGTTTTTATTCACACTAGAGCTGTGTACAAAGTGTTAGAGAAGTGTTATGGGACTGTAAACACGCCATATTCCAGAGAAACTCTTAAAAAGAAAAAAATTTGGAATCTTTTTTTAAACATAATGCCAACATGTGAAACTCGTCGAGCTTAGAGAAATACTCCTCAGCAGCAAGTAAAGTGTTAACATGTCTGAGCTATTATGCAGCTTGTTTTATGGCTGCTCTGGTTTAGTCCACGGCTGATGGCGCAGGAGGCCACAAGTCAGTGAAAACTTAAGTAGACAAAGGGGGAAAAAACCCTTGTACTATCTGGCAAACTTTGCTCCAGACAGGAAGAATTTCTGATTGTCGGGCAGAGGGGGGAAGCACACGATTTCAGGCCTCGCTGGAGTCTATATATAGCCAAGTACAGGGCATTAAAACTCATTTACTATTAGCCTGCAGTCCCAAGCCACCTGCGTGCTCCCATCCAAGAGAAACACACAATCTGTGCAGCAATAATCACAGGGTGAGCGGGTTTAACACGCAGGTCTGCTTTTCTTACGGACTCTGACGTCACTCCAGTTGGAACGGTACTCATAATGACCGATAACCATCACTGGGGTATTGTCCAAAAAGGCCTGCAGCCGCTGAGCCCAAACACAGGCTGCCTCTTTCTCTCCAACAAGTTTCTTTAACATGCTGTTAATTCTATCCATCTATCCCCCCGTTTATTTTTCCCTCCCTTCCTCCTATTCTTTGGCGGACCTATATTTAGCTACTGGAAAGGTCGGTGTGTGTCTGTCTGCAGGGTAATGATCCAGGGCCATGGAGAGAGACCCACAGAGGTAGCTGACCAGGCTCAAATCTCTGAGGAGGCTGGCTCACTGCTGAAATCTGGATTTTTATTTATTTATTTTTAAATCAGTGCAGGGATCAGGATAACACATAAAGGCAGGAAACAAATGGGTACAGAGCAGGAAACGGGGAATCTCTGCTGGGCGTTAACGGCACTGGCATCTGCAGAAAGTCATATTTTGGAGGAAAACGCAAATAAACACATGCGAAAAGAATTAAGATAAAGTTTAAACTTCACTTAACACTTAACTGCCACTCTATAGGATCTCCAAATTAAAGGATTTAAATGATGCAGAGAATCTATATTAAAAAGGATAGTGAATTTAAATCACTTGAGTTTAAGGTGATTGACTATTAACGATACACACCAAGTTAACTATCCCTCTTCAACACAACAGACAGTCTAACTCTGCTCTAATGAGGAGTCCTGAGCCTTAAACTACTGTTTAAAAACTCCGCTCCTCACTGAGCTGATCTCATAATTACCCATAAAGGATGGAGTTCAGAATCGAGGAGCCAGCGGCTTAAAGGCAGGGAGGAGTCGTGGAAAACGGATGGGACGAGGAAGGAAGAAATCAGGTGGAAACGCAGACAAGAGAGTGAGGAAGAGGAAGAAAGGTGAAAGAAAAGAAAGAAATCCAGCAGAGATCAAAGGGAAAAGGAGGACGAGTATTCGCAGGTGCACAGTGTGAACCTTCACCCTACGCTCTCACATGATCCTCCATTACATAACGTTAATAAAGAGACAGACGACTGAACACACTGATAAGGAAGGAGGAGATTGTAAGAGAAGAGGTCAGTGTTGGGGAGATGCAGACAGGATGAGCATTTACCAAAGAAGTAGAAGGAAAAAAACCCCTTAATCTAATCTTATAATGGGGTACGGATATGAGCCTGAAATGTGTCCTTACATGTTCATTTCCCCACCAAGGAACAAAGAGACTAAAAAGAGTAGTATGACGCCAAAGGAAACCAAAAAGCTTTCCAGAGAGAGAGAGAATCAGAGAGAATAAAGGAAATGAGATATAAAAGGTCGGGTGAATGCGTTTTGTATGGAGGAACTGAGAAAAAAAAAAAAAAAAAAAAAAAAAGCAAAGAGGAAGCAAAGCTGCTTACACAAAAAAACAAAAAAATCTAAACAATGAGCATAATACAAATCTGCTTTATGACATGTCATTCCTAAACTTAGGAATATCACAACTTGATTTAAAAGCGAAAACTTTGCAGCCTTCCCACAAAAAAATAGCATTTATCTCATTTTGATCTCCTGTTAATAAACTAGTTGACATTTCCTCTGCGATTTCTGTTTCATTCTTCTAACCAGCAGCCACTCTTCCCTTTTCCCATCGAAGAGAAGATGTAAAATAAATGCCAGATCAGACAAAGGTCAAATAAATGAAGCATGTAACTGAAATCCCAAGGCTTTATTTTTATTTAGTTCAGGTTTCTATTTAAAATGTAAATATTTAATCACAAATATTTGATGGTCATTTTGCATGTTTTTATTTAATGACCTCTCCTGGTTTGTGTTTTTTGTTTATTATTCCCAAACATCATAAATGGGTGCTGACCCAAAGACTCAAAAAGTTTGAAATCATGTTCTACAAGCTGAGCTGGAAGGAGATAATAGGCTAAGTTGTGTTTGTTGACTGATGTTGGCTGTACAAACGGCCTTCACCTGACAGTATACTATTAAAAGAAGACGAAAAGGTTGACTAGTCATGCTCATCTCAATAGAAAGTATGGAGTTTGAAGGTTTGTCACATTAGTAAAGCTAATAAAACCCTTTTGAATGTTTAGACCATCTTCACTAGAGCAGAGACAGCTAAAGCACATTAATTTGGGAATCAGCCAGACAGAAAACTGTCCCGTCTTGAAGGTCCAAACTATCTCGAAGTCAGCCAAAACTGTGATTAAGCTGGCCCTGGGTCGGTTTAAACGTGTGCAGTCAAGAGACAGTTATTACACTCTAATGTGAGGGGGAGCTCCTTTAAAGCTGCAGCCGATTTAAATATGTCACTACTGTCTTCCTGAGGTACCTCAGTTGCATCTTTGGCACCTTTCAATCTCATTAAGACAAATAATTAACTACTAGGATTGCCAGTGGGAAATAAAAAAAAGGCTGAACAGATTAAAAGCAGCAAAGTAGGCAATCTTCACAGGAAATGATTATTACTGCAGTGATAATGAGAAACAAAATCCTGAACAGGCACATCAGTGATGATCTCAGAGCTCAAACTTCTATCTCCTAATCTGCAGCCCCTGAGCCAAGGTTGCAGACTTATCACTCTTAGGCCTATTTTCCCAGAGAGGAAAAACACATAAATGCATGCACGCATGCTCCCAAACTCGTCTGAGCATGCCTTCCTTCCAGAAAATGACAACACTGTAAAACATTTGGCTGTGATGAGCACCTGGCTACCTGACTGCTTCACTGAAGATCTCTTCCTGTAGTTATTGTGGAATTTGGAAGGAAATCTTGAATATCTGCGAATAGCAGTGAGTTACAAATGGAGAATGAAACATTGTGCTGTCAGAAGGAAAGTCAGCTGATCTTAAGCCCAACAAACTGGCAAGCATCACATTCAGGAAGTTGCTTTGCTGATTAATAACATCAAACTGAGCGGTCAGCTGGCAAAATGCACAAATAACCTGCCCTTTAGCATGAATGCTTTGCTGGTAAACCACAGAAAAGAAGACGTAACGTGCCTCAACGAGTGTCATCAAGCCAGATCACAAGGGTCTGCTTTCATTTCAGGGAGAGGGGAAAGAGGGATCGATCAAAAGAAGCGGAAATTGAACATGCAACAAAAGTGAATCCCTATTAAGTAATCAAAACAGATTAAATTAATCTCATTGAAATGTCCGCTACAAGTAAATGTACGTATTTACATTCGGACAAATCCATGTAAATTAGGTGAGTTATTTAAATAACTAAATAAATAGCCCATTTTGCTAATTTTAGATAATTATATTATTTTACTAAAGCTAAAATTCACAATTAAACCAGTCTTATTTCCCAGCTGTTCCACATATACTTACAACACTGAGTCATCTTACTTACTTAACAGAAGTCTGAATTTTCCTGTTATTTTAGGTCATCTGATTAACAAAAATGTGACTGATGATAAGCTGATGCTTAAAACAATTAAAAAAAATAATAACAGTTTTATTACAATTACGGTAGTTTTTCTTTGGGGGAAGGCCAACATTTATTGAATGCAGGAAAAACCCTTGACCTTTACTTCATTTGAAATCCAGTGTGATGGTGGTGTACTGAAAGTACAAAGTTACATTACTTTTGAAATGCTTATGAACCTGACTGCTCAACCACTTATAAAACGTATATGTGAAGCGATCGATGGAGGCCACAGTGGAGCTGGAGTCACTTGCAGACTGGTGGTGGTGTTACTGAAGGGAATTTAGTGCAGTGGAGGGAGAGAGAAGATAAATATCTGTTTAAAATTTGGCTTCTGTGTTGTGGTTTGGTCACCAGACTACTTTCATTTTCCTCCAACACACAAACGCGCACGCACACAGAGCGCGGCAAGGCTAACAGCACAAATCTGGTGACTTTAGCTATTGGACTCGACCATGTGTGTACATTAGTGTGCATGCATCTATGCACACAACCGCACACATACACGTGTCACCGCAGCCCAGAATAGGTCTGCAGCTCCAAATTCAGGGAGCCGGATGAGTGACTCATTCTCGTAGTCCCTGCCAGTCAAACTCCATCTCCTCCTTCCACAGCCCCAACCACCCCCTTTCCCTTTCAGCATCTTTCCATACAGACAAGGAGGCTCCACTGCTGATTACAACAATGCTAAAGGTTTATTTTATGGATGCGACAAAAAGAAAGCAATGAAGAATCAACAAACTGCTCCTCTCTGATTTTCCATCTGAAATAAACATATTAATATCCCTAAAGCCATAAAACTTTGCGGAGTAGATAATGATGCCAAGAGCTAATCAGATATGTGTGTGCATGTCTGGAAAATTATTAACACCTGTAGTTCAAAGCTATACATGTGTCGGCTTCTATAGCGACTCCTTGGGATACATTTTTACTACACTCTTACCGATAAGAGATTTAACATGATCTAAGCCACACTTGGTTAAGCTCCTTATGTGGATAAGGAAAAACTTCCATGCCCAAATGAAAAGCTTGTCCTGGACTTACTATACAACAGGTGTCATGCACACCGAGAGAGAGCCGGGAGCAGAAGAAACAGTACTGGACAAATAAATTAAAAACTGAGATTTAAACCAAACTGCACATCAAACCAACCTTCTATTACTCTATTACGGTCATTCGCATGCTTCTCAGTTATTTGTGACCGCATGGACTTGTTCGTGGAGAATTTACATTACATCACCAACTAAGCATATGCTCCATGCAGCAGACTTCAAAGCAGTATAACACAAATGACTGCTTGGCTGTCCAGCTGCCCATGTCTGCAACAGTTTTACACCTCAAGTCCGGATATCTACAGGCATCTCCCACATAAAGGGTACTTACGTGGGCTACCCAGGTATATTAATCACTGTTCAAGACTGGAGTTGGCATGTTGGTTAGAATCCAATTCAATAGGAAACACTGTCTGATATCAACCCAGCACGGACACCAATTCAGTGTCACTACTTTTTTGTCCGCAAGTGTAAAATCTGCCTAGAGAGCTACCGCCAGATCTCTGTAACATTTATCCAAGCACAAAGAGATATCTGTGCTCAAATATCATTAAAATTGTGATAAAGTAAAACAACAACAGGACTCAGAAGTGCGTGCCACAGCACCTCCATGTAGTTACAGAAATTGAGAGGTAGATGATCGTCCTGCTTGTTGGACTGTCTGATTGCAGCAGCTTTATCTCAACGCCATGATACGATTGTTGCTGTGATCTGGTGCTATATAAATCAAATTCAGCTGGACTTGCGTTATGATCCACTACAGTCAGTGAAGATTAAAAAGTTTTAAATGCAAATAAGACTTTGAGCTACTCTGATAATATTATCACAGGCACTGACAGTCTGGAGAAAATCTACCCAATTCACCTCAAACTGCTCCTGAACCTCAGCCACACAAATACAGAAGTTTGCTGAACAGAAAAAGTTCTTCTCCATTTTCTTCTTAACCCGAATATGAACATTTGACATCGATGCCAGACCCAGACTTCAGCATTGGCTCACATCCTTTATCTACCACTTGTGGCTCATAGTACAGTCAGAGTGACAGTAATTCACTCTGGACGAGTGTGTCCGTGAAATTCTTAAAAAACTCAAAAAACAGCCAGCATGGGACTTTCTACATGTGTGACGTCTGGGAGGGTTAGTCAGCCTTTCCTCATTGGCAGAGTCACCGCAGTCTTAATTCCTCTTTTGCATTAAAGTTGGATCTTCCAGTCTCTAGACAGAGTGGCTCGCTCCCTGTGTAAAAACATTAAAAGACAGAGGCACGACGGCGTCACCGCAGGGAGATGGCAGCCCAAATGAGCACGCCATGCTCACGAGCTTTAGTGAGAAAATTAGAAGAGTGTGTCTGTGTGTGCGTATGTTAATGCAAGCCAGATATCACCCATTTTCATGGCATGTGGGGGGTCCAGGCCCCCTAATAAAGTGTGCATGCTGTGAGTGGGCGGGATGACTGAGTGTCTGTCTGAGGGACTAACTGACTTTTACGTCTCAATAAAACAGAAACCGTCTCATTCATCACTGCCTGTGGCCCCGGGGGTTTCGAGCAACCTTCAGGGACACTGAATGGGTCACATGAGTTACCAGAAGAACAAGGACAGCACTTTCAACCTAATAAATTTTACATGCAAAAATGATACTGTTATTTGATAGTTAATGAGTCAGCATTCTTTCTCACTTAGATCATTCTTTTCATTATGGCTCATTGGTTATATTGTCTGAGGAAACATACACAAACCTTTTAGACTGCCAAGATCTTTAAATAACTGCGCTTTAGGTTACCGAGTTTGTGTGCTGCTGGTGATAAAGCTCAAAAAGAACAAACTTTATAAAAGTTTATGACCTTAACGATGGCACTGGCCCGATCAAATGGAGCCTTTCTTATCACCAATAAAATTTAACGTCTACCTTTGAAACAGAGAACGGGACAAGTCCAACCCTGTGTTCACCTTTAAAGTTTTGGCAGCTCAAAATGCACAAACCTGTTAACTGAACAGAGGCCAAGACGATGTCTGAAATCACTCATGCTTTTATATACTTAACATTAATAACCACAATGGCTCTGAAGATAATCTACTGATAGGAAAAAGTTAAATAAAATCTGTTATCAGGGTGTCTACAGATAAGTTCAATTTAAGACTTCTTAAATACCTCTTGCAAGAAATTTCAGTTTCTACTGGCTTACAATGGGCCTTTGAGGGTGATCACACATGTAAGCTCGACTGGGCTGGTCTGTGTCATCTTACATAACAGAAGTTTGTTCATTTTCCTGTTATTTATGGCCATTTGATAAATGATAGTGTATATGATGTTCAAGTAAATTAAACCACCTTTGGTGGATTTTTGTGGAGTCCTGGTGATTTTCCTCTGATGGGAGGCCAAAACCTCTGTGGTGGAAGCCAACAATTATATATGCAGGTAAAACCCTAAATTTAAAACCAAACTTGAAATGAAAATATAAATCAAAAGGGACAAAAGAAAATAAACCAAACAAAAACAAGTTTTCCAAGTAAACAAATGTTTCAGTTCAAAATGAACCGTGTGGTAAAAAAGTCAAAATATTTGGTTAAGTTTAGGAAAATTATTCCAAAAAATATGAATTTTGTCCCAAATCATAGCACTTTGTCCTAAATTTGAAACACTTCCCCCACACAGGGCACTCTGCTACATTATCATTGCCAGATAATGGGTTAGACTGCCAAGAGTAACAGTCATTCTCAAGCCAATAATCACATCCAATAAGAAGGCCCTATTTCCATAAGGCCTTCTTCTTGTGGGTTTCCACCAGTCTATTGGTAGCTCACTAGTGTACAGAATAAACAGAACCCAATCTAAACCAAAACCTTGGTGGCGGAGGATATTTAAGATTTTTTGATGTGTAGTGGCTGGGATGAGAATTAGGACCAATTCCAGGGCCATTTTTCCCATCTGGAAAATGTTAACATTGCCCTTTTCAGGTTGGAAAGAAATTGCTGCCCAAAGTGAACGTCTTCAAATATCTCAGGGTCTTGTTGATTGGGGGGTGCAGAATGGACAGACATGAATAAAATTTTAAATATCCATTAATGTGCATAAATGCAGATGTTGCACTGATCCGTTGTGGTGAAGCTGAAGAACTTGATTTTCTTGATTTGCAGTTCTGCCCTCATTTATGACCAAAAACAGTGGAAAGTGACAAAGAATGAGATGGTGGATACAAGGGGCGGAAATGAGTCCAGACACCCTTATCTTCAGAGACAGGGTGAGGAACTCAGACATTCGGGAGGGGCTCAGAGTAGAGCCGCTACTCCTTAACATCAAACTGAGCCGGTCGAGGTGGTTCATGCAGCTCGCTATGATGCCTTCTGGGTGCCTCCTCAGTGAGGTGTTTCAGGCATGTACAACTCAGGAGATCCAGATGCACGAGGACACGATGAAGAGATTACGTGTCTTGCGTGACTTTTGAACACCTCAGTGTCCCCTGAGGAGAAGCTGAAGAAGATGGCTGGAGATTGGGAGATAAGGGCAGATAACTGGTGTCCCCATGACCTCTTTCTCTAAAGGCCGTTTAATCAGCTCACTGATACCACAATGCACGCCCCTTCTCCCTAAAAATTAAAAAGGCTGAACAGGCTTATTCAAACTTTAATGCTTGGCTTTGTGTGATCTACATGTATGAAGGGAAAACAGCAACACTGTGTGCTGGAAATTCTCAGAGACATGACTAAACCTTTTAAAATGTATTCAACCTCAACGTGAGGCTGTTTTCACACCTCTGTTTAGTCTGTTTAAATCAAACTCATTTCCCCCCTGCTCCATTTCGCTTGTGCAGATGTGAACATGGTAATCGCACAAGTGCAGACTAATACAACTGCACCGAGCCCGTTTGAGGAGTTGGTCTCGGTCCAGTTCCAAGCAAAGTCCAGAGCGATCCAGCCTCAGTCTGACACTCAGCATGTTCTTCCTTTATTTAGTTTTGTTGCTCCTGTCCCACACAAATCTGACCAATAAGGAGGCTGAATGTGCCACTTGGTTTGTAGTGACGTATTTTGGTTTACTTGGGAGTTTGCTTGGAATTGGTTCTGTGTAAAAAGAAGCAAAATCACAGAAAAAGCTACAAGTTCACAAACTCAGTGACTGCTTTGGACCAGAATAAATGAACTTAATTAACAAACTAGGTGTGAAAACAACCAAAGACAAGTTAATGCTTGAAAGCCTTTTAACAGTAATAAGGTTTTAGAGGCATAGAGAAACTATTGGGAGTTTAGCCAGAGGAAAAGGAAAAAACATTTGCGCACATGCACGTTGTTCTGATCCTGCTGTTGTGCACAGTCAGCCCCAAAGACTCATTGTTAGCAAGGAAAACCGTGATTAAATGCGGCTTTAAAGGGTGATTAAAAGAAGGTGCCCTCTGTTGTGCTTGATCCCAGCAGATTCCGGATAAAAATACAAACAAGCTTCAAGCATGAATGCTAGTGTTACATCAGGCTGCTCAGCCAAACTTTCTGTTACATGTATAATGCAGCCAGTAAACTCGCCCCTCCTTCTTCAGATCATTCATCCTACATCTTCTCCTCTTCATCGACCTCTCCGTGGTTTGATCTGGCCAGGGGTGAGATGTGTGCACAATGCCTTTTAGCCCGACATTGTGCACATTTGAGGCAGGGATGGAGAAAACTGTAGGTATGTTTGTTATAGAGGTTCGGTGAACTTTTGTTATCGTCTTAATGTAGGTGAGGGGGAGAGACAGAGCGTGCGTGTATATCTCCACTGTGTGGGCGTGTGTGATGTGCAGTACGAACAAAGTTTTCAGGCTATTAGCCTTTAGGCAACACAAACATCATATGTTTTAGCTCACACAGTGTCACATCAAACATCAATGCTCCACATACAGACTCCCAGGACAAGTAGCGACAGCCAGGCGAGAGAGAGAAAGCCACAGGATTCCCAACAGACCGATAACTAAAGCAAACACATCGGAAAAGTAAGACTGTGCTCTGCTCGCGCTCCCTTTTGTTTTCGGGCTCACTTTTTTCTCCACTCACCAAAAGATTTCTAGAGTCTGAAGGAGTCAGACACAACCTTAACTTTATGCTGCCAAAATGTTACACCACTCTCCTTTCCGTTGTTTCATCACACAGCGACACTGCAACGACTGCAATAAACTGGTAAAATCAAAAGCCACTGTCTTTAAACCCTAACTTACCATGCTGCTTTTATACTAGTTTATACTATTGGTTTTATACTAGACTGTCACCACAAAAGACAAATACTATAAATAGAAATTGCACATAAAGGGGTAAACAACATCTTAGAAATAAAGCAACTAAAAGCCACTGAAATCTAAAATAACTGCTTGTTTCTGAATAAATCCAAGGTTCGTGACAGCAGATAATTGCTGCATAAACCTGTGTTTACTTTAAATGTGGATAAGCCCGGACTAACTGTTGGGCACCTCATTGCACATTTAATGATAATAATTAAAAAGAAAAACCTGCAAAATGCACAGTAGGGGATAAGGATAAGGATGGCTGCCTGTCTTTGCATGTATTTATCACAAACACACTGAATGTGATGAGAAGTATTCGTATACCTACTAAGCCAACATACAGCTAACGCGCTGCTGCCTTTGTCGTGAGTAAAGACGATCCTTTTCATTACGTGCTGCTAAGAAATCATTAAAGACCAGCTGGAGGAAACAGTTCCATTCATGCATAAGAAATATGTCCTTCAGACACAGCCAAGAGCCAGCTCAGATGCTTCTTAGCTTGGGCTTTAATTAATCTGAACACAGTGACTCTTTTACAAGTAATGATTTCTGTGTTTACTATAAAGACTACAGCCACACTGTCTTTTTGCCATGCACATGCACTCTTGTAGAAGGTGCACATGCATCTCAAATCAACAATTTTGTGATGCTGACTCTGTTACTTTTATGTATTTTTCTTTACACTTGTTGTAAAAAGCTGGAAAAGACAACATATTTTTAAGATCATCAGACAAAGCATCCCTAATAATCCTTCAGCATGATCAGGGTACTTCTTGGCTTAAAATGGGGCTTCGGGGGTGTCTACACACAAAAGTTTAATGGTCTGAACACAGCTATGACAAAGAGTCTCAGCTCTTAACACAAGACTGTGCAATGTGCTGCTAATACTATAAAATGCACTTTAAAACAGAGAAACAGAGCTGCATGTAGAAGGCTGTCTTTCTTGCAAATTCTACCATTTTTGCTCAGTTTTCTAAATTTCTTCAAATGTCTGCAAAAAAACCTGTGAATGTAAACATACTAGTGATGCATTCAGGGGTGGTCAGAAACTTAAAGAGACCACATTTGCTGAGCGGTGTGAGTAAGAAGTGTCCCTTTCTTGAGGTCTTGAATAGTTGATTTGTGGGTGTGCCAAACCTCTGAGGTTAGAGCCATGCACAGCTGTTTGAATCAATGTCTGGCTCCTCTGTAATGACCTCAGCAAAGCACCACACAAGAACTCGGGAGTTTTGGAGGTGTTTTTAATAAACATATCCAACAAGCCCGGTTTGTAGGATTAGCACTGGGAAAAGTACCACGGTTTATATTTGTGAGAATATGAATAAGATTAGTACTGAAGCTGTATAGGTCACACTGTAAATCAGGCAGTGTGGGATAAGGAGAAAAAAAAAAATCAGGTGCTATACCAGCAGGGGCAGGGGGCAGGAAAAGTCTGGCCTGCATCAACCCAAAGTCCAAACACCACAAAACCAGATGGAGCTCTTTCCTCACTGCAACCTGTTGCAGAGTTTTTCCCTCGGTGGCTCTTAAGGTGGTCTGACAAAGTGTCTCATTTACTTTACATCATTTGACAACTGCTTTATAAATTAGCACTGATTCTTTTCTCTTTTTTTCCTTACTTTAGACTTTCCGCTGGCACCACAGCTCCTTTCCAGTGAATGCCACTGCTGGATTTAATACATGTCAATGCTCCCACTTTATTGTAAAATAATAGATGTTGCCACCCACTGTAGGTCACTCTAATTGCTTGAACATAACCTGCCAAGCTACCTCTAACCATGCTTCTTTGTTAAAACAGACTCCCTAAAAAACAGATGGCATCTGGTGGACATTTTTGCTCCAACACCAACTTGGTTGTAACTATTTTACTGGCACCGGTAATGCTGGCAGTATTATACAGAGCTATACAGGACCACACCTAGTCTGTCCCCTTTGTGCAGTGTGCAGAAAGCAGACCTACCTCTATCCCTCTGGCCATAAATGACACCAAACCAGCCAGGGAAGCCTCCCATTCCTCTCATTCTCCACGAACCACAGATGATAGCCATAACACACGGCATGACTCTCCACACCTCTTTAAGTCGAAATGACTCCAGCCAAAACAGCCACTGACAAAACACATCCCTACCTCCTCACCTTCTGTCTTTCCCAGTCTCCAAAAAAGCTTCAAGGGAAAATGATTTGTCTGCACTTATATAGATAAATAGTCATATCACTGCTATAAATATATAAAAGATATCAGCTTTTCATTTGGTAACTAGTTGCAAATACTGATTAGCTTCTAAAATGACCTATTTTAGCAATGGCACAGCTGATTCACATTGGTTTAAAATAGTTGGCGTAGAAACATTAAAAAAAATTAAATTACTGAACTGTGGAAATTTAAACGTTAAATATGAGAAGCCTAATTATGGAATAATGACCCACACACCGAAACAAAATCAAACTATATAAAATGCCAAAAGAATTATATGCATGTTTTCAAGTTTATGCAAAAGAGATTCACGGGCGTGTGTGAGAACATGAGTGAAGCCGGAAAGCTTGTATCCTGTCAGGTGCTCCAGCGATAGCTGTCCTGCTACAAAACTCTTTCTTATCTGCTCGGTGAAGTGAATCGTTGGTTCCACTTGACCTGCTTCGTCTTTTCATCTGCCCCACTGGGGGTCAGCTGTCAAGGAGGCAACACAAACTCACTCGATCATAAATGCTTACGGTTACTGAGGCTGACTGAGAGATGAGCGCATTCTTTTGAGCAACATGTGATACTATCTGTACAAATGTGCACTGATAAATCAGGAGACGCATGCACCATGTCTAAATCAGGTTAGTGATGAAAGCTCCATAACTCACTGAATGAGACTGTTTTTGGTGGAAGCAGGAGACACATGAAAGCAAAAGGTGTAGCCATGCTTTTTTTTTTCTCCTCAGTTAGTTCCTCACTTTGTGGATGGTCTCAACTCCACTATATTGAACAGCAGGCATCTGCTCTGAAGCCTTGATGAGCTTTGTGTAGTAACAGATGAGCCAGGTTCTGGTTAGATAGACTTTCTAGGTTGCAGCGGATCTCCAGAGAAGACCTAGCACTGCCGCCACATGATGGTCTGTTAGGTGGAGTTAGAGTCCCTCTGACCGACGGCAGGACTACAATATCTTGAGAATAGTTAAACGATATCAAAGATTTCCACAACAGTGACATCATCTCTTTCCCAGTGAAGGGGGGGGAAAAAAAAAAAAAAAAAAGTCAAAAAACATCAGTTCATCCAGTGGCTACTGGAGGTCGACTCCCAACGTGAATCAATCCCCACAGATCCACATTTTGAAATGTTGAACTTTTCACTATTCAAGCATGTTTACAACCTTCTACAAAAGAGTTTTGGTCTGGATGGATAGTTGATAGCTCATAACTCAACCCTTTCTTCAACATATTATTCTTTCTGACTTAAAAATATATATCTGGAGCCAAAATTCGAACACTGAGGATTTATAATGTAGAGTTCAAAACCAGCGGGTGATGTGGTGGGTGTTAAGTTAATATACCAATTAAAGCTAGTCTGTGGCAATCACTGACTGAAATTCTGATATTAATATTAATTGGACAACACTTCAGTGTTTTTCTAAGGTTACAATTTCACATGAAGCTTAAAACTGTCAAGAAAAATAATTGGTGGAGGGCTCCATTTTACAATTCCCTGCAACCACTGAACATGCTGTGGCGTCACCTCAAGATATTTTTAATATAACAACAGCATCTGACAAGCTAAAAACAAGTCAGCCAAATAAAATTTCAACATATATGTCAGATAGTAGCATCAGCCTCTCCATCACAGAACAGAAGGGTCTTTCAAATCACACCAGTTTAAAAAGGTTAAAAAACAAAACAAAAAAACAAACAAACAAAAAACCGCACACATTGAGGAAGAAATGTATCACTGAAGAGAAGAGAACAATTTCTTCTCCGTCAGTAGCCTCAATAAAACATAATACAGAACAGCCCCGGAGGTGCAACAATAATTTATTCATCTCCACAGGAAATGTGTTTGGTTGATTGTTATAGCTTTCCTGCCAGCATGTACAGCCCACAGCTGCACTTTACAAGTTCGAGCACTGAACTACAGGTGCTGTTAGAAATCGCATGGGAACTGTGGGAGATCATTACCTGCAGGAGGAGGAATCAAAGGAGGTCCACATGAAGTTTAAAAAAGAATGAAAATTATCAGTGTTTATTTAAAAAAAAGTCACCTTTATAGCGCAACATTACAAATTGTTGATTCCTAAATGGCTTCACAGTACAAGAGAATAGATAAGGCTTTTAGACGATAAAGCTGTTACACAACAACCATCACCGAGCCCTTAGGCAAAGCAATTAAAAACCTCCTAAAACTTTAAGCCTGGTTGCTGAGATACAAAAAAAAAAAAATCTATAAGAATATGCAGACCAATATATTGATTGATGTTGTTTTGTCTGTTTTCTCTCATGTATACATCCGTAATCAAAAAAATGATCGATACAGCCACAATTTATTCACCACTCAGGGCTGGAATTTCGTTTTGGGATTGCAGCTACTGCACAAAATTTAATCGAACCCTGCATTTACGATGAAGTAAATTCTCACAATTACAGAGATCTCATAACGTTCTGACCAAAGTTTGCACCAGCAGTGCTGCAGGGGTGGACTGACACCTGACCTGGATGACACCTGGCATGCTTTTTCTGTGAGGCTCTCTGCTGTATCAGAAATTCTCGCTCTCATACAGAGACAAGCTTCAAAGATGTGCACTTGGAGGGATACTAGCTAAAAATGTAACTCTACTTTAACTATCAAGGAAAAAGAGCAGGTCCACAGATAAGTGACAGGTAACATTACCATCATTAAGGCAAGATAAGTCCAAAGACAAGTTTAAGGCTCGAATGCATTTGCAGTTTAAACTTAAAATGCTTAAATGAGCTGCTTGATTTGTAAAATATAGGACAGGAAAACAAACAGTGCAACCATGGAGACAAGAGGAAAAAAAATCCACTAAAGCAAAGACAGAAAGAGCAGAAAGTACAGCAATGGCATAGTTAAACACAACCTGAGGTAATAGGACAATAAAAATTTATTTCAGGCATGGATGTCTGTCAACGTTCATCTCTCAGACTGTCAGGTTTTCCTGTGTTTGAGCGTTCTGTGTTTGTTTGGCCAGCATGTCCCAGCTCGAGCAACCTGTTGTCTATTATCTACGCTTTGTATGGGTCACTAAAGCCACTGTACATACACACCTCCAGGAAAAGAGGCCCGCCGTAACATCGAGAGATGATCACAGCAAAGCTGACCTGAGCTGCCTCTTGACAGCACACCAGAGAAATGTTGACGTCACTCTGCTGTGGTTTTTCCAGGGTCTGCTTGCCCAGGCTTGGCTCAGCAGTAATCAGGAATGTGATCAGGTCGACTCAAGGGGCGACCCGATCACTCACAGCAACCACATAATGGGAGGAAAATGAGAGAAAGGTACATCCTGTCACACCAGTATTTATGTTTTGGGGGTTTTTTTTGTAATGCCATTTCTCTCCAAAACATATTCTGCTTTTATTTAGTATCCACAGGAGAGACTGGCATCCAGTTTATTGCCCGATATCAGTCACACAAGAGCAAGTCAGGCAGAAATCACTTGCAATTATTTAACAGTGAAATTAATTGAACTCTAATATTAAAATGATTGTAAAGCCCATGTCACTGTGTGTTTATTCTGAGAGGGGCAAAAAAACAAAAAGGCCCCAGTTTGCTGTGGCCTTGTGATCCTTGGGAAGCTTGCACAGGAAACATAGGGGAGATGGACAGAGAGCTGAAGCAAAGAGCCAGCTGACACTTCCTTCACACGCTGCCATAAGTGAGAGACGCTTGGTGATCCAAGGACTAATGCAACTGTAGGCAACTGTTAAAAATCCTTCCACAGGTTCACCCACGTAAAACCATGTGCCTTACTTCTTTCAGCTGAAGCACACTGCAGTGGACGAGGAGTAAGTGACAGAAATCTCATTCACTGAGATTTTTTTTCCTTTCTTAAAAACGGTGACAAAGACGTCTGAAAGTTGGCTGTAATTTAGTTAATTAAAGCACCAATGGTGCCTCTACCACAACATTAAATCATTCAAATGCTAAGAACACATCATAGATGGTCTGATTTCTTACAGTTAAGCAGTAACATGAGTCTTTGACAGGTCAACAGAGTGAATCTCAGAGCTACAGACTCAGTTGTTTTTTAAAAGGTAAAAAAGTATTTGGATTTTTTACTATATGCTCTTGCAAACGTTTCACCATAGAAGCATTCAAGTTTATGACCCTGTCTGTCAAAATGACATACAATGTCTAGCGCGGCCTCTGACAAATCCCGCAGAGACAGGGCGTCTTAAGACTCAAAGTGCACCACGGCGTCGCTATACATCAGCAGCCAGCTCCTCTTTTCAAACTTTCCCCGAGACAAACAACTGAGCCTCAACTTGTAGTGCAATTGTGCCGCCAGTAATTGTGCTGGTGCCAACAGTATAATTCAGTATAATGGTGAGACAGTAACACGACAGAGTCCTTCCCAAAGGAAACTAACGGCATCATTTTTTTTAAAGCAAAATGAGCCTGTGGTTCATTAGCTCCGGTCTAACCAGTGTTATTAGAGCTATTTCAATCTGCATAAAAAATGTCTAAGTCGTTCTTCCTGTAATTACAACGAGCTGAGTCAACTGCCCACAACCAAATGGTCTTCCTCAAGGGCAATTTGGACACGCTGGTAAAAGTCAAACACTCACTTTGTTGTGACCACATTAATGTCAGGTACGGCCGCAGAGTGACAGACATGTGGGCACATATACACACACATTAACACACACACACAAACACAAATACACTCAGTCATAAACAGAAGCCCTGCCCTTACCAGACTTAACACCAGCTAATTGCTCATGTATGGCTCCTTTCACTACACATATACACATAAGAGTGTGCAACAAAGCGTGCTGGCCTGCTGGTCCTCGCTGTCTACAGCTGTGACGTCTCAAATGTGGCGTGTTGTTGATATAACGAGTAACACAAGCGGAAAATTGGAGCTGGTGCTGGTGGGGCCAGACTTCAGACTTCCTGATAGGAAGAGAGTGGAGGTTGGCCCATGTATACATTTATATATAGATCATGGCTCCCATCTGGGGCCTTTAATATTGGCATGGGGCTCCTTCATTGGTACAGAAGTGTGCTAGAATGATGCTGTACCGCTTACTCCCCACTCAAGATGAAGAAATAATAGTGATCTGGTTAAAATTCAATCATCAGTGAATCATATTTCATGCAAGAAAACCAATAAAGCAAAATTCAAAAGGCAAAGCTGTCATACTGACATTTAAAGCGCTTTGACTTATTAAGCACACCAGCTAACTAACACATCAAGAAAACGTTCTACCCTGAAAGTTACCAGCACCTTTAAATGACTCAGTGAATTTGAGACAATTTCTCAAGAACTTGGAGATTTATTAGATAATATTAAAACATCCTTTTCCACTAGTACTTACTCGCATCTGAGGTGATCCGAAAACGTGACGTCAACAGACTAGTCATGAGAGAATCTCCACCACAAAATTCAAAACCGCCATTTCTGAAACCCAGCAATGAGCGAAAAGGATTACAAACAAGCAACACTGTCGTCGCCGAGTCTGACAAAATGCCTTAGACCAAGCAAAAGGTATACCATTGCCTCAATGTCCTCCATTGTTGTTTTGTTCATGTCACATACAAATGGCGCTATGGGACTTCTGGACGCATGCTATAATGACCCCACGTATGTTGGGTGGTACTCGATCGTACTGGAAAATTAGTAGAGTTGGACCAAGCCGATCAAAGTAGGTACTAATGGAAAAGGGCTGTACGCGTAAATACGAGGGAGGAAGAATGTAGGTAGAGCACTGAGAAGTGAACGATTAAAAAAATCAAAATCACTTTTCCATGACTTCAATGGAAAACATCATGACAGACATGAAACAAGAGTTTCTAGACTTGAGGGAAAAAAGGATGGGCTAAAAAATGCTCTGCTGTTTTTAAAGTCCTGTAAAGTCCTGAAGATTGGTTTTTATATATAACAAGTGCTTTGTAGACAAAGTGTTCTCATTGTTTTGTTTCATGCAGGTAAAAACTATTTCCAATACCAAGAATGTAATTTTTAAGTAAAAAAAAAAAAAAAAAAAGACAACAAAGTTCAGGCTTTCTGTGATAAAAGTCATGATAACCCTAAAGGCTGACACACAGCAACGGGGAGAACGCATACAAACTGAAGCTCATAGACTTTATTTACAGGTATGTCTAGGTTCTTCAGACAGGAAACAACTGTATAGGTGTGCTCTGGTACTTAAACCCATTGTACTACACCCTCTTCCCTCACAAAAAAGAGGCCTTTAGACTAAAATGACCTACATCATATAACAATGCAAACGCTACAGACAGTGTCATTTAAACCCATGATTCCCCAGCTTTACTCCAATCCCTAGAAACTAAAGGAAGTCAGCATGAATCAGACCATAAATGCCGAAGAGCAGGAACAACTTAAAAACAAGTCCAACAACCAGTGTGAACTCCTTTAAGCTGTTTGCAATCTTATCAGCAGAGCCAAATTAATAAATCATTCAGAAAACAGACAAAGGTAGCTATCTTTTTGCTGAATGGTTCAAACAGTCGTTGGTCCACTTCTTTTGAAATAAAAGGAAATGCAATGTAGCTTCGGCAATCTGATCCTCTGGATAATTAAAGTCTTTAGAGAGGGCTACAATGTTCAGACATCTGAAATAAGCCACATATGCTGCTCTAAAAATAAAGTGGTCACTGTTTAAGACTTTTAATTTCAGCACCAAAAAATACATTTCTTGCACCTGTTGAGCATTTTGTGCAGTGGACTGGCTGCTCATTGTGATTACATAAACTTATTTCAGCACGATGTTCAGATCCATATAGCTAAAGAGCACCCACTGGGAAAAAATGTTCACGTTATTCATAACTCTGTGATCCAAGAGTTATCTGGGGGAACAAAGAGATCTGAAAGTCGTATTTCTAATTATGATGTTGTGTTGTGGTGAGGCATTCCCCACTCAAACATCTATTATGGGAGCTGGATCCACGCCTGCCCTCGATTACCACAAAGCACTTTTGACTAAACTGAGTTTAAGAGCACCTAAATGCACAATGGAAGAAAATCATAACCTGTGAATGGAAAATCATAATAATCTTGCTGAAACGAAACATGTCGAAGAAAAATGAAAGGAATTTCAAATAGCAGGGCCTGAGATTTCTGGGTTAAACTCCATTTAAAGTCCCAGCAAAGGTGTTAACCGCACCGGATCAAATTCTCACGTGTCAGAGGGTCAGACAGGTTTACTTTCAAAGTGCCCTGCAGGAAACACAGAGCACATTAAACTAAACAATGACACAAAAATATGCAGCACTAACCAGGACAGTTAAAATATCTCAGCTAACAATCACCTCATTCCTATGTAGGGTGACCAGGTGTCCCACTTTAAAAATAAGTAAAAAAATAATGTCCTCTCAATCCCACACATTAAAACAATGTCCCACACAGCATTGATATTTTAGTTTACGTAATATCATGTGCACCTGGGGAATTCGCTGGTATAAGCGATCTTATCTCTTATGAGATTGACGTTTTGTGAAGGATCCCTAACAAATAAAGACTAAAACTAGACTGAAATGTGTGGCTGAAAGAGTTGCGTGGTCTAGATATGCAACAATCCAATATATCGGCCCAATCCTAACTGACGACGCTAGATTGGTCACTGGAAGCAACTTCCTGATCTGCAGGCTGACCTATTCATTTCAGTTTTGTTTTGTGATGAGAAATTTGAAGAGACATTTCTTAATGCCAAACCTGTTACCAGCAATGTTTTTTGTGTTGTTTCTTTACTTAGACTTATCAGATCACCCTCACACACATTCTCTCTGCCCCACATTTACGGTGTCTGGATCTGGTCACCCTTATCAGTTGCACCCTTAGTTAAGTTCCCAATCCAATTATGTAGTCACTCCACATTCCTCTTCAAGCTTTGATGTAGTGATAAGTAGAAATGTGGGCTGGCTTCGGCTTAAAACAATCAAAACACCTGGTTAGTAGTTTGCATTTCATCACTTCCTTGAGGTTAAAGTTTGGTCAAAGCTCGGTAAGCTTTGGATTTTAAATGGCTCTACACAGAAATTCCCCATCTCAATTTCAGTGGCGTCAAACACATTTCAATTCAAAGTTGCTTTATTTTCTCAGCACTGCTCTGTCGGAGCAAGATGGATCATAACATGTGGCCCAGCAAAAGGGCTCAATTTGGCCCACTGTAGAGTGTGAAAATTCACTGTTATTCTTTGTGTGGTCATGCCCACACTAACCACACAGGAGTGAAAGTGTGTAGAAAGTATTTCTAAATGTAGACCAACTGTTTGAATCATATATATATCTCGACATTGTTACTTAATTCGAACTACGTGCGATTTGTTTTCTGTTTCCATTGTGATGTGATGTTTTTCCTTTGTTATAGATAACCCAGAAAATTGATCAGAAATATGTTCTGTTAATTTTAGTTGTGTAGCAAGGGGTCTCTCTTTTTTCCCTCTGAAACCTCGACTGTGGTGAAGGTCAAGATGTCCATTTCTTACACATAAAAAGAGAAAAATCTGAAGGGGTGTTTCTTTAAAATATAGGTTACTATGCGGTATTACTGGTCTGGACCCGGAGATCAAACTGGGCTGCATGTGGCCCACCAACCACAACGAGGTGGTGTCTTTCCTCCACAACAATGCAGATAAACAAACTTATAATTACCGTTGGGAACCTCTTCCAGACTAGGTGCTGCATGAAAACTGTGGCTGCATCGCTATCAGTGCCAATGCATGCAGTGTTAATGACCCGTGTAGTCAAACTAACTCATTAAATTTGAAACTGGGTGCATTAACAAATTTCCCACGTGTGGGACTAATAAAGGTTATCTTATTGTGGCATCAACAATAAACCAAATGCAGAGCTCTTGTTACGGTGAACCTCGGCGCTGATCCCGACTCCTCACCACTGATCCGGAAAATTAGGCTAACTCTTACTGTAAATCTCTCATCTTCATTTTACCTTAAATGTTTTAAGTTTTCAAATAGCTCATTTGGGGATGGTTCGATCCTCTTAGACGTGTAAACATAACGGTCATGAGTGAGAGTCTTTCTGGGGTTATTAAAAACAATAACAAGAGGCTCGGATGGATTCTCTCTAGCGCCATAATTTTGTCACACTTTCCCTGGAGCGGAGAGTTTGTTAGCGTGCTAACCAGCCTTAGCCGCCGAGGCTAAGCCCTGTTGTTTTCATTTGAAGAACAGTAGCGGGTGATAAAAGTTTTTTATTACTATTATTAAGTGTGTTTGGGTGCTCACTCACCCGTGTCCGCCGGGGTTTTCATCTTTGTGGTCGTCTTCGGTGAGCCGCAGCCGCTTCGCTCACTTTCCCCGTCAACTTTTGAGTGTTTGTTGGCTAGCCCTTAGCAAAGTTAGCTAGCGAAGTTAGCAGCGACACCCCCACTCCTTCCTCCGGTGTTGTTCTCACAGGCGGCTTGTTAGAAGGAGCCTGCGCCGATTACGGGCTCCGCTTTCAACTTGAAAACCAGCCGCAAACTTCGCATGGAGTTTAGCTGTATAACGCGACACATCTACGCCTGCCCAGAAACTTTTGCGCCGGAGTATTTTCGTTCACTTGCGGGGGTTTTGGTGCGGAAAAGTTGCCCCGAGTCTCAGGAGGGGGGGAAATCCAGCCGCCAGGGTCTGAATGGCGCAGGTCAAAGTTTGGAGGAGCCGTGCTGCTCAGAGCTGGAGCAACGGAATGTGACGAGTCTAAATGTTCATCCCGTTTGTTGCAGCCATGTCGCATGGTCGATTCCTCCTCCTCACCATCATCATCACCCTCCTCATCCTCAGCAACAGTCCAACAGCGGTGCTTCAGAGGCGAACAAAAGTACCGACTCCTGTTCTTTCTCCTTCCCTCAGACTTTTTCCACTCACTCAGACACTTCGTGCTCTCTCTCTGCCCCCCTTCCTTTGGCGGGGTGTCGTGTTTCGCTCTGCTCCTGCCACACGGGGCCGCCCACGCTGACCCACGCAGGGAGGGAGAAACTGAACGCCTACTTTGTGCCGAAGATCGTCTATGTCTATGGAAGATGACCTTTTCCAGGAAAAGCTGCAAGGTGGGACGAGGCAAAAAAAAAAAAAAGTCTGCCTGCCAGGGGCGTTTCCATCGTTTTTTTTTGTTTAAATGTGGTGGCACAAACTGGATCACGTTACTCACGTGCCATATAGCAACTGATGGACCATCAAAGTAGCACGGAAATAAACTTACGAGAATGATTTTTTCTTAAAAATTATATCCTGACACGAACATGACCCTCTGCAGTTGGTAGAATACAGCAATTTGTTTAATGAAAGGAGAAAAGAAGGAGGTCAACGGCAGAGAGCGAGGGCAGAAGGAGACAGCAATAGATGGGTATGTGAGGACACTTAGATAAAACATAAAACTGTTCTTATATAAACCATCATGCTATCACTTTGGCTGCTTCGTGTTCAAACTAACATCAGGTATTTTAACACCTACTGCTTTAACAACCGCTCATTGTAGTGAATTAGAACAGAAATATTCTGCTCTGAAGCACTTTTTACTATAAGCCTCATTCTAACCACAGCTTTTTCATTCAATGTTCACCTCGTCTAACTGTCTCACACACACCGATACACAGTTCAGGTTCAGAGGAACCAAGGGTCAACCCACTAACCTTCTCTACATCCTGAGGCACAGCCACTCTATATACAGGGGGGAATAAAATCATTTGATAGTATTTGATAGAAGTCTATTTGCATGTCATTGAGTGACTACCCAGCCAGAGGAGCTTGTTAAAGATCTGATGGCAGCTGGGAGCACAGTTGCAAAGAACACTATTGGTAATGAATGGGACCATGTACCAAAAAATCTTGGATGAGGATCTTCTCCCCTCATGGAGAACACTGAAGATGAGCTGTGGATGAGTCTTTCATCATGACAATGAGATATGTGTAAAGCTGGTAACAAACTACAAGAAACATCTTACTGCTGTGCTTGCCTACAAGGGTTTCCCCACTCATTCAAATCAAATCAAATATTCAAATCAGCATAAGTTTTTCAAAAAAATCCAATGTAGTGAGCTTTAATGTAATGTGAATAAAGCATTCCATAATATCTGTGATGTATGTATATACGTCAAGAGTTTAATCATCAGTCACATTTCAGAAGTGGTTGGTGCCACCCCACGACCCCCCTCTGTATACACCCCTGTGAATTATATGTAGCAAACACTTTAAAAGCATCTTAAAGGTGTGTACTGAATATTAGCATCACCAAAGTTGATAAAAAGTAAAACATGCTCTCAATTTAACCTTTGGCTCCTGAATAATGGTGACTTTCGACCTTTTGGTGAACAGTCTGTGTTGAGGGTGTGTGGGATCTTTGAGGATGGAGGCAGCTCTCCTCTGGACTCTGCGATGGTAGATGCTCTGCAGAGAGGGCAGCAGAGTCCTGACGATCTTCTCCGCAGCTGTTATCACTCACTGCAGGCGTTTGCGATCCATAGCACCAGTGCTGCTGTACCGTGCAGTGATGCAGCTAGTCAGTGTGCTCTCCACAGTGCAGCTGTAGAAGCTGCCGATGATCTTGGCTACTCAGTGCACAGAGTATTAATATAGCTCATATAGTGCAAAACATCCCACAATGCCCTGCAAAAAGTGACGTGCGCCCACTACACCACCCAGGCTTGATGCGCTGCTCTTAAGAAAAAGTGATGGACAGACGAGAGGAATGAGAGCGGTACATCATAACATAAACTGGCACAGCGTACGTTTTATGTATCAACAGAAAATATACGACACAGTGGATACAACATGCTGATTTTGATTCATCATTTTCACTTTAGTTTAGTTTCAGTCGGCTTCCAGTGTGGGTTTGCACCTTTCAGTTTACATTTATCATTTGAAAATGTCCAGTTTTAGATTTGTTTTTGTTATTTTAAACATTGGTTTTAACCTTTTTTAAAAATATTATAATTTGGGATTCGGGATGTTTATCATGTAAATATCCCAAATCCACATTTGCTGAATATTTTCTTTTAGTTAGTTTTGCCCCTTTACAAAATATTTCAGCGTGTTCTTTTTTTTTTTTTTAGAAGTCTTGTTTTTATTTCCGTTTCAGTCATCTAAAATCATCTGCCACACCTAGTTTTTGTTTCAGTTTGGTTAATGATAACCTTGAGCTCATTTTATAGTCCATTACAAAGAATTATCTATACGGGTAGGACATTGTGAATAAGTCACTGATTTTAAACATTGTCCTTCTACAAGCAAGTCATACAACGGAGAAGTGATCATAAACACCTATTATTTGCAAAGTAATTTTGAAGATTTATCTAAACTAACTATAAATTGTCACCAGAGTGTAAAACCTGCATACAATCATATTCTTTGCATTAAAATGTGTACTGGTCTCTGTGTCACAATTGATAAGAGAACAAAACATCAGTTAAATCTGATCAAAAGTCTAAAAGTACCACCACCTATGTTATTACTGCATTTTCCATAGTTTTTAATTTAGGATTCTTAAATCCTGAGTCAAGAATCTTAAATCTTAGATTTATTTATGACGTCCCCTCCTTGTATCATCTCTGTTATAACTTTTAATCACTTCATGAACCGATCTTGAGTGACTTGTGTATTAGCTTATTATTTCTGAACTGTGTGTATGTTTGTTTAGGCCACAGTGACGTTTATTTATTTATTTTAATCACTTTTCATTTCATGTTGGTAGACAACCTGACAACATAATGCTCTATAGTTAAAAAAACCCCCCAAAAAAACCAAAACATTTTTGGTTGTCTAGACCAAAATACAAAGTTTTGCTCTACAAGGGCCTGATAACCACTTATAAGGACATTATGCTGCCACTATCCTATTGAATTTTAAAGCAAATATCCTCATATGGATCTCATTTTTCTTAGAAACAACAATCAGGAAAAAACAAACAAAACAAAACAAAACACAAAATTCTTTGTTTTTACATTTATCAGGTCCCAATCAGCCCAAATAGCAAATAAAAAAAGAATTAAAAAAATGCATGCCATGAAAGAGTTCGGGTCTTAGGAGGTTAAATGTGTTTGATCAAGTACCTTAGACTGCATGTCAAACATGGATATGGCCACTGTAATGTCACCCATATTTCGATGACATCTTGCAGCCTTAGGCTGTAGCTTTCTACTTGATGATGATTGAGGCGTGGTTCTTAAAAACTGAGGGTCAGTATGTAAAGCAGCGACTTTTCACTCACAAGGTAACTCCAACATAAAACAGGCCCAGCTTTATCATCCCTTGTAACTCTAATGAGGCCGGATTTGACAAAATGTATTTAATTAAGACCTGCTGCTACATGCTGCCAACTCAACAGGAAAGCGTTTTCTGAGATCATAGAAATGAATGAATGCATTTAAATAAATAAGCCCAGAGGTCAATTACTTAGTCTTACATTCTTTTTACTATCAGAGGAGTCGCCCCCTGCAGACCTTTAGAAAGAATAATCAAAATAATCATCATTATTATTGTCATATCACATGCCATTGTTTCAACCATAAAGATCAGATGAAAAAAATAGACTGATATTTCAGTGGGACAACGACACATGAAAAAAAAAATGTATCTGAAACAACAAAACAAGGGAAAAAGTGCATGAACAATTATGTACGGTATACACACGACTCACTCTGACACGTTCCACTTTTTTTTTTTTACCCAGAGAAGGTAATTTGAGTATTTTTAGACTCACTATATCTAAATTAAAAAAAAATATCTAGGCCCCCCAAAAATTGCTAAAACTACCAAACTTTAAATTCTGACTTTGCAAACAGGAATTAAAATGGGCTGAAATAATCCAGAACTGCATCCTGGCATCTTCATTTAATGAGCATTTAAACCAGATAAGCAGATTAATGCATATTACAAACAAATGAGTTAATTTCTTGTGCTGCCTGGTGCAGCGTGGATATGCTAAGTCATTAATAGGAAAATAATAACATCCCACAGTCTGCTTTCACTCTCAGCACATTTCTTTTCCCTTCTCATCCCTGTGGTGTGTTCACTGTGCAGATGTAAATAAAATTACGATCGATGTAACTTCAGAAGCTAGCTGAGGATCAAGCATAAAAAAAACAAAAAACATTTTTGTTAAGTGACAGATCATTTTAAAGGCAAATTCAGCAAATGTGATCAAACTGGCAGAGAAAAAAATGTTATTGTCTGACACTGAGAGCGGGAGAAAGATGCAAGAACGACAGGACGATGAGAGAAGATGCGAGAATCAGGAATGCTCAGCAAGTGAAATTTTATAGTCTGGAAATTTAAACTTTACACATAATATCCTCATTTATTTAATAAATTTTGAATCCAATACTGCATCTTTATTTCTGAGCAATTGTCTTCCCCACTCTACACTACTACTCCTGATCTTAGAGGTTCCCATTCACCCATCCATTTTCTGCTGCTTGTCCAGGTTGCAGGGGGGCAGCAGGCTAGGCAGAGAAGCTCAGACTTCCCTCTTCCCAGCCACCTCCTCCAGCTTATCTAGGGGAAAACCGTGGTGTTCCCAGGACAGCTGAGAGATATAATCTCTCCAGCATGTCCTGCGTCTGCCCCGGGGCCTCATCCCAGTAGGACATGCCTGGAACACCCCACTCAGGAGACGCCTAGGAGGGATCCTAGTCAGAAGCCCGAACCACCTCAGCTCTACTCTGAGTCCCCCCCAAATGACTGAACTCTTCACCCTTATCTCTAAGGGAAAGCTAATTCTCGCTGATTGTATCTGTGAGCTCATTCTTTCGGTCAGACCTAGAGCTCACACATTGGCGACTGTAGGTCAGGACTCCCCAGCCTGCAAAATCACACATTCAAAGCTTTATAGTGGGAAACAAAGTTAAATCTAAAATATCTCATTAAAATAATGTATTACATACAACTATTTGAAATAAAACAACAGTAATATAGTAATATTAATGCTGGTACCCCCCCCTCAAGAGAATTTCAAATGCTCACACTTTGGTCCGCAGGCCGCATGTTTGACAGCGCATGTTTTTGTTTGTCCCAAAGCCCAAGGAGCCAAACATATTAAATGAAATGTGGCGTTTGAGTACCAAGAAAACAACCCGAAGACATTTTCGTCAGATATTCTCCATTTGCGCTTATGACGTATTTTAATGATGAATAAATATTTCTGTTTTAATGTAACTGCAATCAGAGATGAATCACAGAGGGAGATGACGGTGATGTGGAGTGAGTCATCGTGCTAATAGACGATCTTCTCAGAGGACCGCGTCTCATCGCTGCCCGGAGCTTCCGCCTCTGCCTCCAGTTTGTCGCCCCGCTCTCTCCCGGTTGGCGCGTCACGGCGTTGCTGTGGAGACCCATCACCGCCGCGGGTCATGAGAGGTTCCGTGTTTACCTGTAAACTGCGACAGCGAGGCAGCCAGGGAGCCGCCATCCGTTATTTATACACGCAGGGAAGGAAGGAAAGGGCCGAGCAACAGGCGCTCTTTTCGCCTCCCCGCGGGGATCTGGTGAGAAATTTACATAGATTGTAATTATAAGTGGACATCAACTGGAGCCCATCAGGCGCTTATTAGCATTATTTGCTCATACAGCCACACTTAACACACATCCACACACACTGTTCTCCCACACTCTTTTCTTCCTCTCTAATGAAGGGCCCTTCAGCACTTACATCGGCTCTGAGGAGGCAGCAGAGGGAGAGGGAGTTGAAAGAAAGGAGCAGTAATTACTCAAGAGCGTGAACTGGAGAGCAGGGAGCGGGTGGAAGGAAATAAAGTGGCGAGACAAAAAGTGTGGGTCTTTTCTTTTGCCTTATTTCCAGCCAATCAGCCATCCCACTGTCTTCTCCTCACATCCATCCGTCCGTGCATCCATCCATCTCCGTTCCTCCTCTGCTCATTTACTCTGAGTGGCAGTGTGTGGGACGTGAAGGGCATCCTGTGGGTGACTGTCACACACACACACAGCCATAATAACATCAGCAGTACAACAGAAAACATCTCATCACCTAAGACTTACTTCCCCATCCTCCTCCTTCTTCATCCTCATCAACTTTTACTTTTGCCTACATGTACCCCCCTCCTCCTCCACCTCCTCCTCCTCTTCCTCCCCCTCACCTTCAAGTGCTCTTTACTTCCTTATCTTCTTCATCATTATCATCATCTTTTTACCTGAATACTTCCACGTGATGCTTCATAACACCTTCGCCCCCAAAAACCCTCCACGATGAGTCACTTTCTTGTGAGGAGTTAGATGAGGAGAACGATCCCGCACTAACGCCAGCTGCAGACTGTATGCAAAAAACTGAAGTAGCCACCCATACAAAAAAAAAGTGAAATGTGAAAAAGTCTGGAGTCACCCCCTCATTTGTTTGCGTTTTGCTTCCAAGGTGCCAGACTTTCTTCTAATCGTTTTTAAAAGTGGTCTCGAGGAAATGTTCTCCAGGCTTTCTGAAGGTCTTCCAAAGTTTTACTTTGGACATTAGCTGCTTTTTCACTTTTAGCCCGAACATTTTGACACCCAACAAAGAACCAATTTTACATTTTCTCCTAGCACCTGTTGCAGGAACACATTTATGTAGTTGAATCTCTGACAGATGACAAAGATAAGACAGTTTGACAGGATTTAAATACTAGTTTTTCAGCAACAAGGTGATTCCCAGACAACTGTTAGCTGAAAACCTGTCATATCTCGAAATGTTGTGCAGTATGTAGTTAAATGAAAAATAAAACCCCCAAAACACACACTGGGTAGGCCTGTTCAACTGCTTATTAAATATGGTGGCAAGTCTGTGGCATGCATTGACACGTAAGCATGATCAAGACGACCTCTTGGAGTTCAACCTGAGCATTAAAATGAGGAAGAAACCTTATTTAAGTCACTTTGAATGTGAAAAGTGGTTGCTGGTGCCAGATGTGATAGTCTGAGTTTTTCCAGAAACTGCTGATCTGCTGGGATTTTCCCTCACAACGATCTCCATGGTTTGCAGAGAACGATCTGAAAAATAGCTTTCAATCTGAGAGAAGGGCAACAGTAACCCAAATAAACACTTGTTACAACCAAGGTGTGTAGAAGAGCATCTCTGGATGCACAACACACTGAACTATTAAGCAGATGGGTTACAGCAGCAGAAGAAAACACAAGGACTGACTCCCATTAGCTAAGAACAGGAAACTGGAGTTACAATTAACACTTTACCTGATCTGATGAGTCTTTAGTTCTGCTTTCAGATGGTGGTGCCAGAATTTAGCGTAAACAACACGGATCCATCCTGCCTTGTATCAATGGTTCAGCGTGGGGCTGTAATGGTGTGGTGGAGAGTTTCTTGGCACACTTAGTACCAAGTGATTATTGTTTAAATGTCAAAGCCTCCCTGAGTATTGTTGCTGACAATGACCATGTAGCCACTTCATGTAGGATAACACTCGATGTCACGAGGCTCAAATAATCTCAACACTGACTTCACTTCACTCACACGGCTTCCGCAATCACCAGATCTCAATCCAGTAGCCCACCTTTGTGATGTGGTGGAACTAGAGTAAAATCGTTGATGTGAAGCCAACATATCTGCACAGACTGTGCGACGCTAACATGTCGCTTGGCAATGAAATCCCTAAAGAAAGTTTGTAGCACCTTATTTGAATCTATGGCAAAAAGGAGTTTAACCTTGTATCTGTTGAAGTGGCTGGTGAGCGTATATCTGTTTTTATATAATATTCCTTATCACTGGAGTTGAGGCAAGATAGCGAGTTATTCTCAGTTAAACAGGGAGAACTGATACTCAAAGAATCCTGAATTAAGATTTAGACAAAGATCGTAGACGTTTCAATTTCAGTGAGAAACAAGAATTTTTTTAAAGTCGTATTTTGGAGAATAAGAGTCGGAGAGTTTTTAATGTGTGGATATTCATTTTATTTAAATAACGCTTTAAAGATTTTCAGTTTTTTCCACTGAATGAATGTGTTAAAAGGCTGTTTTTCCACTGTTGTACTTCTAACACCACACTTGCTTTCTTTTAGTGCCGTGTGTGTTTCTCTAATAATGTCTCTGAGAATAATCATGTTAAACACAAGCAAACATTAACACCTTATAAGGTGAGGCTTTCACACGTCACAGCTGGTGTAAATAATAACATTTATGTTTGCTGACTGATTTGAGGTCCAGCTCGCTGTCACGACATCCTGAGGGGTTTTTATAACACCTGCGCTCTTCCCACTAATGCCGGCTGTGATGAAAGGCCTAATAATGACACAGTGTTTCCGCCTCAGTTTGCCCCTTAGCTTAATGCGTCTCCTCTGCTGCTGCTGCTGAACTTTTGTTCAACCCAAGGACGCATCAAGACAAACAAGGTGAAGCGTGAACAGTCTTGTTGCATCTGGTTTGCGCGGCACAAAAACAAGGAATCCACGTGGGTTCCTTTGAATGAGGAGCAAATATTCAGTTAGATTTTGCTTTGAGATCCCTGTGCAGAGCTAACAGTGTGTCTTGATTTACAAGAAACTGCCCTGCTTACTGGAAGGAAAAGTGAATTATAATATAATGCAAAAACAACTATTTCTCATTTTGCCAGTGAGCTTTTAGTCCTGAGAAACCACAGAATGCATTTAGCTGTGTAGGTGGGGAGAGGCCACTGCACGGCAAGAAACATGCCATATGAATCAAAATACATCCTCCCACCAAACCTTCGTTCCTTCGTTAAAAATCTGTAGTTTGTGTTCGCTCTTTAGTGTGTGAAAAATTTAAATACTCACTGTGGGCATCACTCACTGTGACTTAGCAGATTCTAATCTTCATCAAAGCCTTTTCACACATGAGCTGCAGCTTTGAAACCGATAAACATTTCCAACAAATCCTTTAACCTGCTAGCTCCCCAGTGCAGGAAATGGTTTGGTGAATTCACAGTAAGCGACTTGACATGGTGTATCCTGCCCTCGCCTTAACCAAGTGGAGTATTTCCAGTGGTGAGAAAGTTTCTAAGGTGGTACATGTGAAAAAAGAGAACTTTATTTTCTCAACAGAGACCAGAAAATGGTGAAAACTGCTTATTTAAGAGATAGAATCATTGTATATAGAGTACCATCAGATTAGTGCAAAGTTATGGAGATGGACAGACAGTGTACTGGGCTGGGTGAAGGTGAAGTTTCCACCAATGAAAATGCTACGTCCAGGTGAAAGGAAGCAATATTTTGGGAGTCAGTCTACACACAGCATCATCCCTGTTTGGGGGACGTGCTGTTGGAAGATTGCACACGAGCAAACAACTCTGCCAACCTTTGCAAACAAACCCGAAAACCTAAAGCAAAAGCATGGATGGATGGGTCCTAATGAATGAGTCTAATTAGAAAGATAATACATTTTGTAAATGGAAATAATGGAAATTTATTCAGGAGTTGCTCTCGTACACTGCTGAAAACTGTTAAACTATGAATAATTATATTTCAAAGCCCTTAACGAGCTTCAAACAAACAATTACTATGCTGGGGTTACTCCTCTTATCAAGGCTAAGGAAATAAACGTGGAAAATGTATCCGTCTATCAAATGCTACATGCAAATCTGTCGGTGGGTATCTGCAAAGCTCCAAGCAAGAAATTCAAGGACAGTTCAGTCATTTGTTGCAGAAAGCAGCTGAAAAGCACAAGAAGGTAAAACAGACTTTGAGAACAAATGTCTGTGAAAGAGTATTTCTTCCACAGAATTTCAGTCTGTGAGCTGTGACGAGCGTTTAGACCTGGGCTGCAGTTTGTTGATGAAACAGGCAGTGTCGAGGGTGGCCTCGTTGGGGGATGCAGACCGCGACTGCATGTGAAAAGCAATGGCAACAAAAGCCCAGCAGGAGAGCTGACGCTACATATGGGTGAATAGGTGGAGTGATTGGGACTAATTAATCACCAGAGTCACTATCACTGCATTAGAGGTGTTAATGACCCTGCGCTGCCGATGAGGTAAAGTTTGCGACCCATTTCAGACGCAAAGGCTCCAGCTTTTCCTTCGCCTACTTTTTGCATTTTTTTGTTCCATTTGCCAACATGGAGCTCCGTTCGCGTCCTTATTTGTTGTTTCAGAGCCAAGTGTTTTCTATCTGAGGAAATCTAGCTTGTTTTGAAAATGGAAAACAGGCCTGAGGGGGCAAATGGTAGCAGAGCCACACCCAGAGTGATCAGCACGCACTCTCAACAACAGAACTGTAAAGGGAGAGGCCTTTTGACACCGGCCCATCTGCATGCATAAGAAAACACTGCCAAGCACACCCAGTAGAGGAGTAAAAATGAAGCAGCGAGCATGTTCGTGACAGCAGAAAATGTTTGGAGGGGAAAGTTTCTCTGAGTCCCTGTTTTTTTTTTTTTTTTTTTTTTTTTTTAAATACTAAAGATGGAGTGACATTTTCCATGTCGTGTTCCTCTGCTCTGCACCATGACAGTATGTTAGTGGAATAAGGAGGCCCTTGTCTGTGTTTCTCTGTGTCTGTCTGTCTGTCTGCCCCCTGGCTGGTCAGATGATGTGTCTGTCTTTTCTTTATGGAGGTCTGTCTCTCGGTCCTGGATTTGCAGATAAGATAGAAAAAAAAATGGAGGGAAGAAAGACACAAGGAGAGGTTTTTAGAGGAGGATAAAAAAATAGAGGTCAGGAGAGGAGAAACTAGCGAGGATAAGTAGAGGGGAAGGGGGAGAGAGGGAGTGAAAGAAAGAAAGAGAGTGAGAGAGAGTGAATGGGCCCTTTGTGATCAAAAGGCTTGTTTATTTTCTTGGCGCTTGAACTCTTCAGGAGCCACATTGGGCCTGTCTTCACTGTCTAGCTTGCGTCCTCATCGCCTCCCCGACAGCCCAGCAACCAGCCCTGAATTCACCGAGAGGAGCTGGGCCATCTCAGAACCAAAACAAGCACATCAAGCACGGAAAAAAAAGAAGGTTTAGACACTTGAATCACTCGAAGCACACTCAGCTAAACATCCTGAGCACTCGAGAGGTGGTAGGCATGGAGAAGGTTCATTTCAGATTGAGTCAAAACAAGAGTTTCTTAGGTGTGACGCCTACTTTGATTTTCTTTTCCTTTGGTAAAAAGTAGAAGCTAGTCATTCGTGTACAACTTGTAAGTAAATTTACTTCCATTTTACGTAGTGAAAACACACATTTCTGCATGTCTTTGATAGATGACAGTCTGACAGTCATACTGATTTACATTTTACTTACTGTGGGAATAATAAGTTACGATGCACCGTTACAATGTAGAGTGTATTTAAATGCACAGTTTAACAGAAAAGAAGCCTTTGTAAACTGTTGTTGGACCTGAATACGCTTTCAAGTTTCCAAATATATCGACTATTTATCCTAAAAATGAAAAGGACCAAAAAAAATCCTGAGTTTAGAAAAAGGGTTCATGTTGCAGCTGTGTGTTATTTTTTTCCAATGAGACATCTAAATAATGCACAATGTGAGCAAAAACACACATACACGACTTCCATCAGCTTCATTTTCAATAATTTCTACTTGTGGCCTTGTCAAACCACATTTTCTGTTAAAAGTGACAAAAAAAATCAGTTACAAATTCACAGAAATTGGAGGTTAATTTGACTTTATGGTCACCTCTGCTCTGGTGTGACATATTGCACAAACCAAACTGCAAAATTTATCTTATTATAGTCCACCCAGTTCTGTTCTATTGCTTATCACGGACCTCGAGGATGAATAAAACACAAAATACTCATTTTGAACCTTGGAACAAAATAATCAAGGTCTGTCAGCTTTTCTAGTCTAGCTTTTTCCAGCTTTGCAAACGTGGACCTTGTTCTTTTTTTAAAAATGTCAGATTCATTTGTTTCTATCTGCACGAAACACACAATTTGTGCATGAATTTATACAGTAGATTACATTCTCCAGAATTCGCCTTGGCATACTGTGTATTTTTAGAAACTTTGATCTTTAAAAATTCATATAAAGCTCTGTGCAACATTTGAGTTTCTTTGCTTCTTCTTTTCTGTAGAGAACACGATTGCATTGATGTGGATATGAGGTGCAGATGGTTGGTTCTCTTTGTTTCTGCTGGTGTGTTATTCTGCAGTATATCACGTATAAAGTACACAGAGTTTGGGTTTTACTCAGAGTGAGTGGAACTTAAGATGAAGTAAGCTTTTAAATATCAATGACTATTAAAATATACTAACTCAACTTTGCCTCTCAGCTGAATTCCTAGAACCAGACACAGCAAAACGCCTACATTACACTCCATTATAGTGCATTGAATTATGTTACGTTAAACATCACTCCACATCTGGGCGTTCTGCATCAGGCAGACACAGTCGTATGCATTCAGTCTCACTCGGACACAAACACTCTCTGTTCGCTGCCTCCCCCTTCTCTCCCTCTCTCCCCCCTCAGTTGGTATTCACACATGTGTAATGGGATTAACACGCTGCTGCGCCGGGGGAAAGGCGAGAGGACAGAAAAGGAGGAAAAAGAGGAAGGTGAGGCCATGGAAGAAACGGGGGAGGTGGAGGAGAGAGATGAGTAAGAGTGAGTGAAGGGGCCAAAAAGGGGAAGGTTGAGGGGGAGGAGAGAGCGGGGTTCTGAAAAGGAAAACAAATGTATAGAGGAAGGAAAGAAAGAGAGGTGGTACAGCTCTTTCCATTAGCTTGTTATTAGGCTACGGGAGGTCACAGAGGACGTTGCAGGCTCATTTGAAATTCAGGGAGGACACCTCCCTTCAAACTTTACCTCCAGTTCAAAGCGTCTGAGTGATGAATTGCATTTATAAGCAAACACCAGTCTCATTAGTGAGGTGAGAATTCATGGCAGTTTTAAAAAGAATGGTTTTAAAATAGGTTTTAAAGAAATATGAGCATAGGTGCTGATTAAATATTAAATGATTAAAAGTGTATTGACTTAAGCAGACTTCATATTCTTTAAGTGAGCACACCAAGCTTTTAAAATACCCAGTAGAAAAAAAATCCTACTGTTAACTGAGAGTACAGTAGAGCGCCATCTGCAAAATGATTAAAGTGCTCAGTAGAAAACTTTGATCCTTGCCTGAAATGTTTCCAGTCATCTTTTTGCAACTTTATTATCACAGTGGGGAATAAAAGATGTCTGATTGCTAATGAAGTAGGACCTCACAACAGTTTGATTCAATCTCTAATTTTGTGTTTTTCGTGCATTAGTGCCATTGAAAGTCTGAGAGTTTAGTGGGAAGGCCACACTTGGAACCTCAGAGTCATCTAGATGACATCATGGTGAGTCCAACTGTTATTTGAAACCACGGTTTTCTGTTTGTATTCAGAGCACTTTATTTGTTTTCTATGTAAGGTCTTACTGTCACAAATGTCATGTGAAAAGCTAAAATACCAAATAAATGAACCTGAGCATTTCCTGTTATGGAAGGAAATAAAAATGTAAATACTCAAGGTCAGCGCAAGCCCCTCAAAACTGGATTACAGTAAATTATTTAATTACCAGTGCAGTACTAGTAATACTTTCATCTAGTTATTTTTATTTTCTGCCACTTTATTCCTCTGTTTCACTGCAATAATTTAACAGGATTAACATTTTACACAAAACATACAAAAGAAACTGGATTACACATTTAGTATGTACCTTTCTGGCTTGCAACCTCTAATAAAATCTAAGCACGTGCTTTTTCTTTTTTGTCCAGAGAAGATATTTTCCTTGTTCTCTTTCCACCTCTTTCATAAACATAAAAACAAAGATGTTCCGTCGCATTGTGTGAGTAATCGCTTGAGAGATTTCTTACCTCGATATTGACGTCGAGAGAAGTAGCCATCTGCCTCTTTGCTGGGGAGAAAGCACATGAAGATTCCACTATGAAATAAGACTTACACATATCTTTTAATTAGATTGGTTATGCAGATAAGCTACACAAAAACACAGCTGTGCGTTGAGAGGCAACATGAAGTAAGAGCACGACACAAATGTTGCCACCCAAATCCGATGGAGGTAAAATGAGTTTTTGTCTTATTCAACATGACTGGGGCAACCAGGTGGCCTTCAGGTTTAAGTAGCCTACCTATTTAAATCCAGTTAATCACTCCTGACTACTTTCTAGTAGTGATTTTAACAAAAATTTTATAAAAATAAACAATAAAAAAAGTCATTAGAGTAGATTAATTAAAATGTCAGCGTCCTGTTATGGCGTGGAAAGGAAACAGTCTGAGCAAAGGTGTTCCCACTGAGTTGTACTCACAATGAAAGAGAGAAAAAACATGGGAAACAAACAGTGCACCAACCGGCAGACTAATCTGACTAATCTGTCTCCCGATCAAATGCCAGCTGTGATTAAGAGATGACTTAGCTCTTTCATTATTTCACTGTGGAATGAAGTTTTTTAACATTATGACTAGAAAATGCTTTGTTTCCACTTCCTAAATGACATTTAAAAATTATCTGATTTAGTGTGGACAGCATAAGATAGAGTGTGTTTCAAATCAAGAACCGATGCTCAGATTTTAATTTATGCTCATGAATTATGAATCTGTCCCACACACACTCTCATCCTGCCGTGATGGCCACTTGAATTTTCTTTTAAGCTCTTTCAAAAGTTTTGTCACTAATGAACTGCCATAAATTATTGCTCCGCATAATGAAGTGCACAGGAGAGACTCGCACACTTATGAAGTGGTGGGAAGTTGGGGGGAAAAAGCCAGCTTTTAATTAGAAGCAAGTCAAGTCTTCTGCAGAGTGACGGTGGAGTCATATTCAATAAACTTTTAATGTGAAGAAAGAAAAAGACAAAGAGAGACCACATTCAGTCCTCAGAGGGGAAGAGGGACTGCAGAAAGGAATGTGAGAGTTATATTTGACCTATTTGCAGTCCTGTGCCAAGTCTGTAATGGAGAGAGAAGAAGAAGTAGAACATGAGTAAGGGGAAACTGGAGAGGGAGAGCAGACAGACGAGGGGAATGAGCGAGTGAAGGAGAGAAGTGTGAGTTGGCAGGATGTGAAGAGAAGGGGGAGAAGGAGATGCTAATGAAAGAGGAGGAGTGTGAGGGAAAGAGTGAAAAAGCGAGAGAGAGAGGGGATTAGGAAGCGGAGCAGCCAGCAGTCAGTCGGACTGAGAGCGAGGTATGTGAGGAACGGTGTCAGTCTATATGGAGCTCAGTGTGCATGTGTTAACAGTCTCTTATGACTATCTCTGGAGGAACTCCCTCTTCCTATTGGCACCATGCACCGCTTCCTGCCATATTACACTCCATAAATACCCAGACTACTCCGTCACCCTTCAGTATAGAAACCGACTGTCTGTAAGCTAAAGGAGACTGCAATCCAAGATGATTTTCTTTAATCTGCCTCATGTGCTTCATACGTTTCTCAGAACTGCTTTCAGCAGTCCAGCAGAATGTGTTTGGACTTGTTGAGTTCAATTAGGTGGGCCTCGAGGGTGTGCCAAGCTTGTAAATAAAGCCGGGTAGCAAGCCAGATTGTTGCAGTAGCTGGATTTCTCCACAGCTAATCTACAACAGAAAAGGCAGAGACTGTGAAAAGGTTACATTTTCAGTCAAGATTATAAGGAAATGATCATTTACGTACTTGTGAAGTATTTACCTCACTCATTACACTAAAGCCACAGCTAATATTCTCCTGATCATGTCTTTTTTCCTCTTTGATGATTTTTTTGTCTTTGCTGCGTTTCAGTAAATGTAGCTTTTGTTCTCAATTTATCTGCTCCAGGTAAATTTGACTTGTGATGGCAGAGTGATGCAGACACATCAGTGCAAAAGCATAAAGGCAAAAACTGATATCAAGAATCATCACAGCACTTTAACACAAACTTAACTGTGCATCAACACAGAGACAGAATAAATGTAAAGCTCCACAAACTTTTTTTGACCACTAGAAGACTGACAGAAACATGTTTACTGCGTCTGAAATCTCACACTTGTTAGGTTCGCTGTGCTAGTACTGTGTTGGACCAACGTTTGCCTTCAGAACTGCCTTAATTCTCTGCAAACGAGGTTCTGGAAACATTCCTTAGAGATTTTGCTCCATATTGACACGATAGCGTCACACAGCTGCTGCAGATTTGCTGACTGCACATTCATGCTGCGATTCTCCTCTGCCACCACATCTCAGAGGTGCACTGTTGGATTGAGATCTGGTGACTGTGGAGGCCAGTTTGAGATGACATCTAGACTCATCAGAGCAGGCAGCCAGTTATTCTGCCTCCTTATCAGCTTGAAACTGTCTGCCAGTTCTCCTCTGCCCTCCGACATTAATAAGATATTTCTGCCCAGAGAACTGCTGCTCCACCTCTGTGTTCTCCTTTTCCGACGTCATCATTTAGGAACGTGTTAGGTACCCGAAAGCGTAAAATGTTGATGATTTGTCACCTAGCATAAAATATTACGCTTAGGGAGTGAGAACGTGTTGGCTGCTCACTGGATATTTTTTCTTTTTTGGACCATTCACGGCTAATCCTAAATGTGGTCAGCAATTTCTGAAACACTTGGACCAGCCTGCCTGGCGCCAACCACATGCTCAGCAGATCCTCTTGACCATGTCTATATGTCTAAATGATATACTGCTAGGTGACTGGCTGATTAGACGTCTGCGCTAGCGATTAGTTGAGCAGGTGTACTCAAAGTGTCTGGTGAGTGTATGTACTATGATCCTACACTGCTCAGTGATTAAGACATCATTTCTTGAGAATTCTCTTTGCCTCTGGCAATGCCAATCTTTTATTTAAACACTTAAACTGAAGACTGATTTAGATTAGTGCTTACCTATTTGCAGATCACTAATATACTGCACCAACATATATTTTTATGCCCAGATATCTTCTGCTTGCAAAGTATAGTTTTGTGCTGGAAACAGTGTACACTTGCTGCACAGCAGCAATCCTGCACTCTGGAAAATGAAGAGTTGGGAGAGACACAGCCATCACATCAATGCCAAAAACCCAGAGCATTGCAGGAGATTTGAACTTCTAGGCTAAAACAACCCACAGAACCACGAAACCCTATGCAGTAACCTGACATACACCTCCCTAGAAATGTATGTTACTTCAAAGCAACCCACAACAAGCACGACTGGCATGTTCAGTCATTTCCCCCGAACTGACTGGAAGAGAAAGCACGAACTCAAAAAGAGAAACCCCACCGCCAACTAGTGTGTTGGCATGTCGCGCACTGCGCTTGGAGAGCAGCGCAGGCACACACTACAGAAATATAAATCTTGGCAACGCCGTCGGCCATTTGTGTAGGCTACGTCGTAGGCTCTACATAGATTCAACACAGAAGCCTAAATTAAGCTTTGTGGTGCAGATGCCAAAGGACATCCTGTGCACGATTTACCCACGCCAGCTGCATCGACGAAATGTCAGGATTTGACATCCTGGGAATAATTATAGACTGGAATCTACCTTGGATGGGTAATTTCAGTTCAGGGCTGCACTTTGACAGTTTTAGTTATTAGTTGTAACCAAGACAAAGTATTTGGTTGGTGGCTGATAAAATTTTTAAAAAAAGTGAATAATGACTATTCAAAACTGAAAACACATTGGGCTAAACGATTAACATCTAATTATTATTATATTTGAGTGAAAATATAGTACATTCTGATTCAGTAAAAGGACTAGATGTTACAATCCCTGATAATTCATTGCTTTAAATGGAGAAAATCTTGAGGGATGTTATGAGGAAAGGCAGCCCAGAAACTTTACCAGCGGCACACATCGTTAGGCCTCAACTTTTGGTCTTTTACCCAAGCTAATCTGCCATTAAAGTAAAGTAAAGTAAATCACACATCAAACAAAAACTGAGAACTAAAAATAAGTGATTTCCCTTTCAGGTGGTTGTGAGATTGTTGACTTAAGGCTAAACACTCGTTTGAATGTTCAGGATGTCCCCATTTCCACTGACTGTAATTCACTGTCAGCAAACTCAGTTAAATGTAAAATGTAGTTTAGCATTGATGCTAACAGGCTCGTTGCCTCGTAGCATCTCACAGTAGCTCATTCAGGAGATTTTACTGTCTGTTGACAGGAGAGACAGAAAGGTATGTAAAAGTCAACGGCGCTAACATGGTGACAGGCCAGTGAAAATAGTAATAGGTGCTTGTATTCACTACGTTGTTGATTTAAATGTCTGTGGCTTGGATGCAAACTTCAGTCTCAGGAGTGTGTTTTTCCTCTAGTGGAGGCTTTTAACCTTTCTGTTCAGCACTACATTTATCTGCATGTCACTTTCTCCCCCTCCTTTTCCTAAACTCCTTCACTTCACCTCACCTCTCCTCCTCTCCCCTCCTGTGTTTCTGCTCCTCGTCACCCTGTCCCGTTTCCTTTTCTGCATGTATTGCGTGTTTCTGCACGCTGACAGGAAATCAAAGCTGAGAATCAGCAGCCTTCTTTGCTCTACTTTTTCCTTATCCTCCTTGTCTTTATTGTTTGAATATATTGTATATGTTTAGACTGACATGTATAGTCTGCTGTCTTGGACTATTCAGGCACGCAAAGCCCTGCTGTATGTCAACACTTGTCTGTACTTGCATGTCTCTGAGAAAAATTACAAAGACTTACAAAGAGATTCACGCAACTTGAACACACATTGCATGTATTTGAATGAAACCCAATGCTAATCTTTTGTTTAGCTCCGTCCTTTCTGGCCTACATAACTCAAAACTATGAAATAAACATGAAATATTGCGTCAGTGTAAAGGTCTGGCACCTCTGTATCATTTGTTACTATGTTGGATTGATATTTTTCTCCTTCATACGTCTTTTATACACGGATTTATTTGTGATTTATGGTTTTGGCGCTTAGCTCGGAGTGTCTGACACTGAATGGTTTGCGGTTGATTGTTTTGCTAAAACACTTTGACAGTGAGCTTGCAGACAAATCAGCTGTCAATATCATCAGGTTTTTGACCTTTCTGTAATAAGACACTCCTTTTACTCCCAGGGTGATCCTGCCACCCACAATTATTTCTTCCACTGTTTGCAGTTATAAGACTGTGTGGAGGCGAGCGTTGGCTAAATAATGTCTAGAATATAAAATATCAAATGCTGGTTTAGGACAGGGTGGAGAGTGGTGGGCTTGGCTGCACACAGTTACGCTTGGGTGGGTTTGGCTTGAGACTGAGTTTGTCTGAGTTGGGTTGAGATTGGCTGGCACCATGTTTGTGTAGGTTTGGCTGGGGTGGATGAGCGAGAAGCGGCCTATAGGCCCTGCAATATGAAAGAGTCCTGCTCTTCTTGGCTCAAGTCTAGAGCGCGATGGCAACAGACATCACACCAGGGCTGCGGTGATTAGCCATCCCGACAACACCAGCCATCCGGCCAACCGCAAGCAGCCTGCCACCTACCACACACCCCGAGTGCACAGTTTTGTTTCTATAGCTACAGGACGACTGTCTGCATCACAGCGGTTACCAGAGGACGTTGTGTCTGGAGGCGTCTGAACCTCGGGGAGACAGTCGTATGTCAGACGCACATGTGGTGATGGGTTTTCATGCATTTACATTTTAGGCAAGCAGCCATGTGCTTTCATGCAAACACAAAGGCCAGTTCACACCATCATCATCTGTTCTGACGAACAGGAGGGGAGACGCCCATCCGAGGGTTCAGAAGCTGATGTGTCTTTATATAAAATCAAGTCTGCTCTCAAACGGATTGGCTCAAACATGGCTCGCGGTGGAAATCTACAAAGATTTTTGCTACTTTACTGTTGCAGTCAGAAGTTTACATGCACTCATCATGGGCATGGCTGTTGCGGTAATTTGGGGGTTTTAATGATTTCTTTGAGCTGTTATTTTTCCAGGGTGGAATGATTGTACAGCATTTATATTGAATGACTTTAAAAAGCAAGAACTGGGAGCACAAGTTTGAATTTACTGTATTTTCTATTTTGTATTTATACACACCCACTAATATTTAGTTAAATATCACATCTCTCGATAGCCATCAACAAGTGTCTGGCATAATTTTAGCTGGATATTAGGCCGCTCTTCTTGGCAGAATTAGTAGAGTTCATTAAAATTGGTTGGTTTTCTGGCATGGGCCGAGCTTTTAAACACATTTTCTATAGACGTTGGAGCTTTGGGAAACCTTTGGAAAGTCTGTTAACCATTCCAGAACCAGTTTTGATCTGTGTTTGGCATCATTGGCCTGCTGGTACATCCAGTTGTGTCCAAGTTTCAGCTGTTGATTTCAGATAATGCTACCACCACCATACTTAACAGCTGGTACAGCGTTCTTAGGTTTGAAAGCCTCAACTTTACTCCTGCAAGTATAGCTCTTGTCACTGTTGCCAAATAGCCCAATCTTTGTCTCACCTGACCATAAATAGTTTCTCTAGAAGGTATTTGGCTTGTCCCTGTGACGAGCTGCAAATTCCACTTGAGTTTGAAGATACTGATTTTCGAGCAGGTGGTTCTTTCTTGATCAGCAACTGCTTAGTCCACGGAAAAATAAAACTCCCTTTGCTACGGACAAGGATGCTGGTGTTCCACGGTATTCATGTTCCTGAAAAACCTAAACAATTCCCTTCCATGTGAAGGTGATAGTTTGGGTATTCTTCCAGTGAGCCAAACTAGCAAAGCAATTTGTACTTAACATACCGTTTCTTAAACTGATGATATTTGGATCTGCAGTTGACCAGAAATGGCTCCAAGAGACCTTTCCAACTAGCAAATCTTCAAATTTCCTTTTTTACTGATTTCTTTAGATTTTCTGATTGTTTTCAGTCAATCCAATCAGTGCTGTCAAACAAACCCCTTTTCATGCCTGCAAAGAGGAACTACTAGCTGTAGTCAGTCATGATCAATAATGAGATGTTAATAGGCTTTGGCCTTGTCAGGTTAGAAGACATTGTAGAGCCTTCAGCATCACTTAGATTTAAGTGTACATTAGAGAAAATCCAAACTCATGCCCCCAAGTTTTTAAAGTCATTAAAGATGTATGCAGTGCATTCATCGCCTCCTGGAAAAAAAACATTTGAAAGAAAGCCAAAGATCCTCCATACCCATGATGAGCGTATTTAACTTATGACCAAAATATAATTATTCTCCACTACAGTGTTCAAGAAAAACAGACTGTATAAAAAGGATGGACAAAGCCAAAATTATGCTACCCATTAATTGGTTAAGTCTGCTTTTTTGTAACCTGTAGTTGAGCATTTTAGCTGCTGTTATCTTTGTTTTGCTTAACTCATTCACTGCCATTGACGTCTATAGCCGTCAATGGCAGTGCATGAGTCAATGGGTTTAACTCATTCACTGCCAATGGCTGGCAGTGAATGAGTTAAATCAGAGATAATGAAGGAAGAGTGGTGTTTTATTCTGAAAGGCTTGACATGTGTATATCACTTTAAATGGGACTGTTCTTACAAAATAAACATCGTTATAAATCACATCAGACTTTAAACTAGAAGGTAGGACCATAACTCCACTAGGAGAGCATTTACCAAGGTCATACCTCAAGTGAGAAGTAGGTCCCTGTTCTCAAATACTTCTATACAATCTTCTTTTTGCCATCAGAAGAGTCTCCCCTGCTGGTCATTAGGAAGAATGCAGGTTTAAGGCACTCTCTCAGCAGCTTTTCAGACCAATGCCACTATCAGACCTTAAGTTTTTCTATTTATCCATCTATTTTCTTTTGATTTGAGCTACCCAAGGTTGGAGATATCAGTTTTAGAGATGTCTGACTTTTTTATATAATGGAAGTAAATAGCATTTACCAGAAATTAAATAAATATGGAAAAACTCAGCAACAGTGCCCATTCCCAGAAACAGAAACTGCAACTTTGGTGCAGTCAGTGTCTTGTAACAACTGTTTTCTTTAAAATTAAATGAATCAAGATTTATACACGGTGTAGATCTTGATTAATTTACTAATTTAGTGCTACTGTAAGAAAAGATCTGAATACTTCTTATATACCAACACTGGACAGGGTTACCTTTAACATCAATGAGTCACCACGTGTGAAATCAGCAGTGAATTGTGATGTAACTCAGACCAGCGTCACACATGTTTGCACTGGTTTTACGCTGCAGACAGTTTAACCGTGTAACCAAATTTAAATGTGAAATGTAGCAGAAAACACTAACGGCCACAATGGCTCTCCCATTCAAAACAATGAAAGCTCATTTACATGCAATACAGCTCAGGAACTGAGTGCGGGCAGGCAGTTTGTTTACAGCAACACTCCTGCAGATTGTCTTTAACAAGTTTATAAGAGTCTTTTTTGCTGCTTGGTGTTCATCTGACTGACAAAGACCTCAAGTGTCTGCTAAAGGAAATACCTCACAGCATCCCAGCCTATCCGAAGATTTAAGAGCGAGGCTGTAAAATAAGATTTTCTTCTAAATTAATGCTGCCATCAGTTCTTTCAAGCTCACAGATTTTATGGGTTGTTGTGACATGAGATTCATAGTGACTTTTTAAACAGCTTTGCTTCAGGTTATGTTCTAATGAAAAGTTTTTTTGTGCACTGGGAATTTTTGCAGTTTCATGAAATTTTGCCTCTAAATGCTCTTGAATTGTCTCATTGTGGCAGTTAAAGTTTCACTTATTTCTCAATTATTTGTTTTAAATCGTAAATAGTGCCTCAGTGTTGGTAATCCAAGGATGAAACAGGAATATCAGACTCTTTAAACAAAAGAGGAAAAAATATAAACGCTGCATGGTCAAAGTGATAACGTGAAATTATAAGGACGAGCACTACGAACAACAAAAGAGTCCCTCAAGAGCTGAGGTAGTGCTGGGTGTCCATGTCTTCATGCCTTTCAGTCGTTGTGAGCTTTTTGTAATGAGGGGGCGCCACCTAGTGGGGTTTGCACTAAACTTGCCCGTGCTGATTCTTTAAGAGTCTGAAGAAAGGGATTTATACTGAGAATAATTCAAGAGGGCCTCTTTTTAAGGTGTTCTCTTGTTGTTGCTGTATTTAATAAACGTAGTGTAATATGACTCTTAGTAAAGAGAAATAAATCAGTCTTTTTTTCTTACTTTTCATCTATATTTTTGAAGATATAAATATATCTTTTAGTTTCCAGCTGTGCAGCTGCTGTGATGAGGAAACGGACTGACTTATGATCCAGTTCTTTGACACCTTCTCTGCTGGTCATCATGTGGCTCTGAGACCCCCTGACCGACGCTCAGCATCGCCTCTGCGGTCAGACGGGAGCTGCCAATTTCAAGGTTGCTTCACACCTGGTATTTCATTTGACTTTCCAAACATTTGGCAGTTTCACATCTGGCATGCAGAGTGTGTAAAGGTGCAAACACAGGGATTCATTCATGGTTTACAGAGCATGGGAGTGTGGGAGAAAGAGACAGAGTTAGTTTCTTCTGTGCAGTGTAGCAAGCAAAGCTGCTCCTGAGGGACTCATGTGGGTTACAACATGTTAGTTCCCAGAAGAGAGACTGGGGCTGACTGGAAATGCGCACACACACGTATGCACGCACGCACATACACACACGAACTAGGCCACCCAGATCTGAACCACCCAGGACCAATAGCAACATCATTATTTCATGTCATCGATTCATAGGGGAACAAAACTACTGCATCAGTTTCACACAGAAGTTCGTATCTGCCTTTCTGCTGTTTCATTTCCCCACAGCTGGCAGTCGGTGGCAGAAAATGTTTCACAAGACTGGGAGAAAGAAACTAAATATTCCAAGGAGGGAGCAAATGAAAAACCCAGTCCTTAAATTGTGTTTTTAAAAAGCAAAATGACAGAGTTGAATGTCAATTTGACCAGATAATAAGTTGGTGCTGGACAGAGAACCAAGGAGACCGAGTTCTAAATTTTCCCCAGAAGCTATTTGTATGTGGAGTTGGATGCACTTGTATGATTTACTGTAGATGGGAGGAGGCGTGCGGATTATGGTTTGGCTGATCTGTTAAATTAGAAACCCTCACACAACCCTGGGTCGCGCTCATAAAAAACAGATGAGGAGAAGCACGTAGGAACTGGCTGAGAAGCTGTAGCTTTTAGAAATGAAAACCGGTTCGATACTTGTTCCCTAAACAACAACAGCAGCAGCAGCAGCACTCTTTTAATCTCCCGAAGTTGCAGTTGCTGAGCCCTCTGTTAGTGCTAGGCAGCAACAAGGGGCGAATGTGTGCAGGGGCGCTGCTAGAAATCTTGGCAACAAGAGCACCTGCACATTAAATTTCAATAATCCGTGGCAGGCTGCAGGGCTCCTGTCCTATCTTGCTTCGAGCCCCCTGAATGATTCAGGGGGCTCACTCCCTGATGTCGCCCCTGAACATGTGTAGCAGCAAGAATTCGAAGGGAGGTTCAGAAGAGTAAAAATTCTCTCTATGTCAGCAACTCCCGAGGAACCAAAACTGGGAGAGAGAGATAGGAAAGTGCAAGACAGGCAACATTTTAAAAAAGGGGATTAAGAGATAGGTAGACTGTCAGCAGAAAGATGTTGCCACAATGCCTGATTGTAATTCTTCTGGCTGAACATGTGAAGTTGTTATCATCCCTGGGATTTGTTCTGGTTTTAAGATCTGGACTAATAATAAAATCGAGTGTATGTCTTGGTTGTCACTTTGATAGTGTCTTCTTTTGGGTTTTACTTCCTGTTTGTCTGATTATCCTGATTACTCTCACTTGTGTTGTTTCCAATCCCCGGCAACACCACTCTTAAGAAGCAGAAAGTGTGTGGGATGATAGTGCAAACACTAATCACACACTTTATTAAGTACACCTGGTCAACCGCTCGCTCAGCCAACCACCTGGAAGCGTCTCAGTGCATTTAGACTTGTAGACATGGTCAAGATGACCTGCTGAATTTTACACCGAGCATCAGAACGGAGAAGAAATTGGGACTTAAGTAACTCTGAATGTGTTTTGTACCAGGCGGTCTGCTCTGAGTCTTTTAGAAACTGATGAAGTTCAAAATAGAGAAAATATCCAGTGAGCGGCAGTTCTCTGGATAAAAATACCTTGTTGATTTCAGAGGTGAAAGAAGAATTTGCAGACTGCTTCAAGCTAGGCAACACTAACTCAGAAACAACCAAGAAATGCAGAAGAGCATCTCTGAATCCACACCATGTCGATCCTTAAAGCAGATGAGCAGCAGAGGACCACACTGGGTCCCACTTTAATATCCAAACAATTGTTATTTATAGACACATTTTTATATATTTTGAACTTAATTTTTTAATTTTGAGTGACTGTGTCTTTCTTTTTCTAGATAACGGCAGCTCAGCTTCATACAGTTTCATTGCTATAATAAAGATTCTGATTCTGTCAGCTAAGAACAGAAGACTGAGGCTTCAGGTCACACAGCCTCAGCAAAGGTGAGCAGAAGAAGGCTGGAAAAATATTGCCTGCTCTCATAACTTCATTTTTGCTGCTACTTTTGAATGGTAGAGTTAGAATTTGGTGTAAACAACTTAAAAGCATGGCTCCATCCTGGCCTGTGTGGGGGATATGTGGGCACCCTTTGGTCCCCTTAGTTACAACTGAACATTATTTGTCACAGCCTACCTGAGTATTACAATGACAATCCCTTTATGACCACAGTGTGCCCATCTTTCAGTTACTCCATGTTTAAGCTTCTGGTCTTCACCTCATCTTCAGACCTTTTTGGAAGTTCTGTTTTGTCCCTTTAAGCATCTTGGAAGTTGGTGAAAAGAAGGTGGTCTAACATTTAACTAGGTTTGTAAAATAACTGGATTCAAGTTCACAAAACACAATAATGTGTGGACAGAAAAAAGTGACCAGGCTCTTAAGGAGATGAAGTATAAACATTTATTTAGTCAGGAATGCAAATGGTTTAAAAGCAGATTTTCAGCTCATAGCGTCTTTATCAGGGTCAGTATTTTATACCATGAAGATGGCAGACTAAATAAAGGAGCTCACATATCTTTTCTCTGTGCTCGACATTAAAGTGAAGAATGTTATTTTTCCTATGACTGTTTTTTTAATCCTCAAGAGCACTGTAAAGATTCCTCAGATAAGTTGCATGTGAAAGTATGTGGCCTCTGAATGCCATTTATGTTAGCAGAATGCAACATTTTTCACTTAAGTTGTACAGTTTAAATAACTCAGACTGTGGTGGGGAGCCACTGCCAGTGAAGTCCAGACAACCAGGTGAAAAATATGAAGTCAAGCTAAACTGAAGAAACATTTTATTTTTATTTTTTTGGGGGGCGGGGGTGTTGCTGATATTCATTAAAGTTTCATTAAAGTTGGATCCTTTATTTTTTAATGATTCATTTCTTTTTAGATTTTGAGGCAGGGGACACCATAAAACATTAATAAATCTGAGTTCACTGAATTTGTCTTTTAGAGTGTAATATGTTTAATAACACTGAAAGAAGAAGTGCTCAGAACCTGCAGCAAGGCAGCTCACTGTCTGGGCTTTTAAGGGAATAATATTGTATTATTTTAATATTAATTTAAAAATTACCTTAAGAAGTTCATAACACAGTAAAACGTGCAGATTTGCTCTGTCGAACCTCATTTGAACATACTAATAGACTTAATTTTTACTATAATTATTTTTTATTTACAGTATGTGACTATAGTACATGCATAGCATCCACTTCATTGTTTAGTACAAGTTTTTTCAAATGTTTAGTAATAAATATAAAGTGGAAAAAAAAATTTGATCTCAGGTTTATCTAGTTTTCCTCAAAAAATAACACTTATTCAGGGACATTGTAGATGTAAAAAATTTTTTATGCACTTAAAAGTTAGGACCCATTACTGTAACGTACATAAAAAAGTCACAATGATATTAACTATACTCAAAAGTATCCTATGCTAACATGTTCTTGTCAGTCTGAAAACCTAATGACATTTCAAACAGCTCTATATTGCATTATTATCACTTTGACCTTCAGAATAATCCATTGACCTTAAAGGAGAAGTCAAAGGTTAATTGAGACATGATATTTTTAATCTTTTATGTTGCCAACACAAACCACACTTTGGCTTTTTGCGAGATTTGTCAACCAACGAATCACTAATTTGGTCATGAAGGCCTCGCTGAATGTGAGCCACATTTTAATGGATCGCTAACATGACCCCACTCTACAAAGTTTTATTGGAATTCATTCAAAAGTTTTTGAGCAATTATATTTACAGACAGCATGACCAACAAAAACATAACCCCCTCGGTGGAGGTGAATTTTAATTAACAGATTAACTGACTGTTTTATTTTCATTATGCTAAAACTGCAAATGTGTTGGCAAATAGTCGTCTATGAACACTCACTGGACGCTGATGACTGTGGAGGCCTTTTGAGTACAGTGAACTCCTCATTATGTTCAAGAAGTCATCATCCTAAGATGATTTGACCATTTTTTACACGATTCATTATCCTAATTGTCAAGTGGCCACTAGAGGAACTGCATTATAGAAACAAAATAACAACAAAGACACGGGAGATGACTTTGGTCTAAATTCGCACTTTATTTCTAACACTTACAGGTTTGTTTTGTCCCCGTTTCCCTGGCCCCCAAAACAACAGGCACACAGATAGCGATGAGTTAAGGGACAGTAGAGAACAGTTTCAAACCCAAACGTTTCCAACAGAATCGGGTTATAGAATCAACTCAGACAGAGAGAGCCTCGAGGTCAAAAAACAGCATATCGTAAGCATACTTCAAAACAGGAAAAAAAGAGAACCCCAAAAAACAGATGCTTGTTTTCATCTTTTATGTTCACCACCACCACTACCATCATCATCATCATCATCATCAGGCTATATTAAAGAACACTTTTGGAGTTTACATCATAAAATCGAGGGAGTTGCACAATGCGGAGAAACAGAAAATGTGAAAAGATACAGTGGAGCTCTTTGGTTTTCACTATTGAGGTCTTTTCTTTAGCAGTAAAATCTATCTTTGCTGTCCTCTTAACCTTTGGATTTAAGCTGCATTGTAGAAAAAATAGAAAGGAAAATGTTTCTTTTAAAACTTCTCCTTAATAAATCAACAATAACAAGGGGCAAACAATACTGACTGAAGTAATACTCTCATTTACTTTTACTCTGTCTGGTAGCAGGTATTAACATTTGTGTTCTCAAGGCCAAAAAAAACAAAACAAAGAGAGAAAAAAAGTCGTCGATTTCACGGTGACTTGAGCAGAGTAGTAAAATTAACATTCACAGCCACATAAAGAACTACAGTAGAAAACTGCCGAGGCCTGAAATGCTCTTATTATCTGACAGTGTTCTTATATTAACATCAGGCGCTGGATATCCTTTATTTTATCAGTTACAGTCCCTAATGAGAATCCTGAATGCTTATATACACGTGGAATGACTGTGAGCGCGTGTGTTGTGTTTGTCGTGCAGGGTCTCGCTGTGGTCGTTTTAACTTTGGTATCATTCTCTGTCCACCACAGCCGAGTCCGACTGCACAGGCACACATACAGACAGAGCTGCACTGCTGTTGGAGTTAAAAAACATAACACGTAACACAAATGTTAAAAATATAAAGATCTGTTAAGTCGGAAATCCACACAGTTTTTAAGATCCACAGTGGACTTTAAAGACCCCAAGAGATGAGCGTCGTGCTAAAAACAGAAATTCACTTTTTTATTTCGAGTAAAAAAAAAAAAAAAAAAAAAAAAAAAAGAAGATAAAAGAAGTTCGGATGTTTTTTTCCGACAGCAGTGATAAATAGACACACACCCCCCTCCCCTCGCTACAAAACACGCCACGTCTTCACCCAGCGTGGCCGTGCGTTCTGTAGGTTAAAGCCATAAGAACAACTGGTTCGTGAAAATCTTTGTTTTTCCTCTGTCAAACTAACTTGCTAGGGCCGCTTTCACACCCCTCACTCCTGAGTTCAGACAAGACACGTCTTTTTTTTTTTAGGTTTATGTTTCGTCATTAAAGCTTGAATGTCTATTTGGTTTCTTTTATCTGAGTATCAGAGGTATGAGTTAAAGCCCTCGAAAGATTGTTAGAGAGCAGAGGAGGAGGAGCGAATTCACTCGTTGGGACAGAAATGTTGGATTTTACACCACAAAGTCGAGCAATGTTTCAAACACTGACGTGTTTGGAGTGTGTGAAGCTGAGCGGGATTTAAAATCTAAAAGTTTACTTTACGTTTTCTGGAAAAGAGGCTTTCCAGCTTGACCTATAAGCACCCCCCTAAAGGTTTTAGGGGGTTAATCAATCAAAAGTTTTTAAAATTTGGTCTTAGTAGGTTTCAAAATTGAGGTTTATCCAGGGCTTATTCATTGGCTATGGACTTGTGATTGATAAGACCTTAGCCAGTAAACAAAGCAGTTTTAGAGTTAGACCCGCCCCTTTAATGGGGCTTCAAAACACAACTTCAGAACCAGCAGATGATGTCACGGTTGCTATTCATCGTCTTATGTGCCATCATGGTGTCTCCCATCTTTTTAATACAGTCTATGTTAGTAATGTATTTAATAAGATGATGATAAAAACAATGCTGCTGGAGGTAAGTAAACCAAACGCAGTGACACACACTCCAATGCCTGTCTGATGGCTGGAACAGGAAACAACTGTTTCCCCACGAAGCTAGCCATAAATGTTCCTCCCTCTGTTCCCTACTTTCTCTCCTTCTCAGGTTGCAACAGTCTTAGGTTTGGTTTTGCTTTGAAACATTCGTTCCTCCTTGTTTTGATCTCAAGAACATCCCTCTCTGCAGATACAACCCCTGAAAAGCTGTTACAAAGATCCCGAAAGACTTAAATAGAATTCAATAAATACATAAATAATCAATAAATAAACAAGATGAGAGACAAAGAAGTTCATCAAATACAAACAGACTATTTTCCCCATCCCCGAAAAATCACACACCTCCCTCATACAATAAATACAAATATTTTTTTTCCAACAAGGAGCCCGTGAGAGATAAAAGAGTTTTAAAGCTTTTGGTTCTTAAATCATGTCGTCGTCTTCGGTCGTCAATGGATAATAGTCCCAGCCTTTTAATACATGAGCAACAAATAAGAGCAGGTGAACATATATTATTTCCTTCTACAAAACCTATAAGAACTAATGGATACATTCCCTCTAAAAGTGGATGTTAACAGCCTTTACCACCTGTACCCCGTGCCCCTCCCCATATCGTCTTCATCACTGGTTGCCTTCAGTATCTGTGTCACATCAAAGTTCATCCCTGGCTTCAACCTGGTACTTGCTTTCTTTAGTTCTCCAATCACAGCCATTAATCCTCACCAAAATAAGAGTGGGGTGGAGCCAAGGTGTGACTACCATCTTTTGAATACAGTCTGTGTTTGTAAGTCTGGCCACCCCACGCAACAAAGGATCACAGGACCCGATATTCACTGGAGTAACCAACAATTTAAAGTGTCATTTTCTTCCAAGTTTTATCAGTAATTAAAAAGAATACATTTAGCAATTGTTGCAGATTTATTGCAGTCTTAGATTTTAATTGTAAGTTTTTAATTCAAAATGACAGTCAGTTAAATAAATAATCAAATTAAAGACAGCAGCACTAACAGTCATAGCCTGGCAGTCACTCTGCCACTGCTGTCTTTATCACAGACTTGAGACCTTTAAGCACAACTGTGTTTTATTTATGGTACTGCTTAGGTGGTCAGTGGTTTGAATTTGGTTTTAAACATATGGTATTATGATAAAATTAACAACTGGACTTGGAAAAAACCCTCAAACTAAGTAAAATAATATTGTGCACTTACAAATCTAACAAAAATAAAAGTAGAAATTAATGTATTGAGTTCTAATCTTAATGAATTTGGTTTAAAAAAATCAGTTTTTGTGCAGATGTGACTATAAATCAAACGTTTGTGTTCTAATATCTTTTGTGACCTTTCTAAATTTAATATAACACACATTATAATGACATAAAACCCTGAAACTAAACATTTTAAAAGAAAACCTTGAAATGTGCGCACTCATTTTTTCACTTATGCAATACAATCAGACTCGTAAACTGTTGTTTTTTTGTTTACTGTGGTGCCGTCAAGACCTTTAAAACTGAATTTACATCCTGTAAGTACTAAAATAAGAGGTTGACTTAAAATTGGAGTTTAAGTAGCCAGGAGCTGAGTCACCATAAGCATTCCTGCATTTTTCAACATGTGTGAGAAACTGTGGGAACTTGCTGTGATTTATTTGATCATAATTGAACCCAAAAATGCTAAATTTGTGCATTCCTTTATGGGGGGGATGAACGGGCAAAGTTTTTATGAGATGTGATCTAAATCTTTTGCAGGAAGCCGACGAATGTGATTGGAAAACTGCAGAAACAGGTCCAGGTTCAAACTGACCGGAGCTTTGCTCTTCACTGACTGATATTATTTTGTCCATCATGTGTTTTTGTGTGTTTTATGGTTTGGTTTGTATGTAAGAGAATCATCTTTACCTACACATGCTTACACACACACAGACACTCTCACACACACTTCAGCTAATCCAATCATACGACTTGTGCATTGGTTTGGTTGTTCTATTTGGTATGGTTGTATTTCTAAAAAGTTTTGCTTTTGGTTTTCAGTTTTGGCTTTTTCACAACATTCTGAATCAACTTAAAAAGAAAAAAGAAAGAAAGGAAATCCCGGAAGCTACATTTTCACAGTTATCTCCAAACGTCAAAGAAAAACCCGGACCACAACCGAAGAGACAAGAAGACGTGAAAACAGGCAACACGTTGCCAAACCAACCTGTCACCCCCGCCCACCCAGCCCCACACCCAGCCCCTCCCTCCCTCCTTACCCACCGCATAATAAGAAGAAAGCAATGAGACGAATCCATACATCGGTAACAGACACACTATGGAAAGCAGAAACAAAAATATATATATTCTCAAAGTCAGTTTGTTGAGGTTAATCCATATTTTATCCATCCAGGAAAAAGAAAGTGAGAACAAAGCGAGGTGGCCGGCAGAGGGAGGCAGGGAACGATTTCTGTCTGATATACAAGAACGGCAATCACAGTTAAAGACGAACAGACAGACAGGGCCTTACTCACCCCTTCTCTCCCCCGTCCTCCCCCTCTTTGTTTGTATTTGGTTTCGTTACGCTTCAGTCACTCACATAACTAGTAGCAGTAGTAGCAGTAGCTTTTGGTTTTGGGTTACTTTTTGGTTTTTTGGTCCGCTGCTTCAAGCGTATCTCCTCCTGCTCCTCTTCCTCCTACTTCTCCATCTCCTCCTCTTCTTCTTCTCCTCCTCACTTTCCCCCTGCAGCTCCTCATACCTTTGGCTCCTCCGCTTCTCCTCTTTCTCTTCTCCTCCTTGTTTCTTTTGGCCCTTTGATCTGATCTTTGGAGACAAAAGAGAGGGGCGGATGGGAGGGAGGGTTGGAGGGCAGGGGTTTGGGGGCAGTAAGGGGAATGCCGGTGCTTCACCTCTTTCTTTTGTTCTTTTTTTTTTGGTTTGGTCTTTCTTATGCTTGTAGTGTACTGTAATATGTGTGTTTGTGTATATGTGTGTGTGTGTTTTCCCTTTGACACTGCTGAGGTTTTGTCTGGACACTCGTCTCCCGGGCGAATCCAGAGACAACGCTGCCAGAGGCGATGCTTTGGTATCCAAGAGTGAGTGACTGGTGGTAGATGAGCAGTCTGAAAGGTGACGTGATGGTGATGATGATGGTGAGCGTGTATAAAGGGTAACATTAAATTAAAGACAGCAAATAATAAATAATATAAAAATAAATAAACCACACATCTGCCTTGTGTATATCCACTCCGCAGGCAGCATGAATCCTATTCAGGGTATACTTTGGTTTGAACAAAAATTAAAGATAATAACGATGATGATGATAATGATGATGGCAGTAACCCATTAAAATCTGTCTCTGAGGGTAATCTGAGATACAAATAATCCCCCAAATCTAACTGTGGATCTAACAAATTAACATTTAACAGCTAAATAACCCTTAAAATTTTGACCAGTATTTTCCTTTAACTTCAGTGGAGTTTCCAACTTTTGCCAGAAGGGTGGCTTTTGCTACGAAGAAGGCTTTAATGAATACCAGAAAGTTATTTTTGTACTACAGCGAATACAGATTGGCTTCTTACTGGAAACTAAAGTAATTATTATCGTAATAAACCCCACCCATCTGCTGCTCCAGGCTCATTGAAACAGTCTGTTAAAATGTAAGGTAGGTTGACCACTGTAAAGCTGTAAAGAGAGAGGTAGGTAGACATCCTGCATGTGGGTTCAACTGTAAAGGGTGAAACTGTTTGAGTTAGATAAAAAAAGAGCGATGAATACAAAATAATAGAAAAATAGATGTTTTGTAAATCTTCAGCTGAAGATGGAAAAAAAAAGGAAAAACAGAAATCCTGAGTGAAATGGGAAATGTTTGACGTAGAATGAAGTAGTAAACTGATCCTGGACAGATCAGAAAGTCTTTTTGAACTAAAGCTTTTCGCTCCGTTTGTTGTTGTTTTTTTGTCTTTTTTTGGTTTTCAGTTTTTGGTATTCAGAGATTTTGGTTACATCTTTGTGTGTTTCTCTTCTAGCATATTTCCTTTCTTGCTTTTTTTTTTTTTTTAAATTTGGTTGCAACCACACGACCTTCCGGGCTTGTTAAACAAGTCTTTTCTTTGCCTCCCTTTTTTTTTTCCACACACAGTTTCAGTTTTCATCCCTGCCCTCACTGAGTTTTTTTTCTCCAGCTGTTAAAAAGCGTGGTGTTCACTTCTCGATGCCAAGCAAAAACACACCTCAGTGCCACCTCTCCAGCTGTAGATCAATATTTGGTTTCGAATTCCCCTCCTTCATTCTGCAGTTCTCTCTATCCTTTCCATCCTACCTCTCTCTTTGCTTCCTCCCCGCATCCATCTGTGTATATTTTTGGCTTCAAAAGACGTCAGCAGGGAGATACGAAAAGAGAGAGACAGACAAAACCAGAGATGGATTGGACAGAGAGATGGCTTTGGTTCAAAGGCGAGGTTGTAAATTTAGATTTTTAAAGCTCCTTTAATCGTCCTCCTTCTCCTCCTCGTCCTCCTCTAATAGGATACTTTGGCTGTCAGTCGGGGATCAGTCGGCCATGGTCCCTCCCAGTGGTGGCGGTGAGGCTTCGCTGAATGAACAGAAAGAGGCGGGACTTGAACAAGGAGACGCAGACTCTTCTGGGCACGAAGTTGGGCTCATGAGGTTGCTGGTGCCAGCGGAAGGAGACTGGGAAAAGCAGGGCCTTGGGCCGCACACGCCACCACTGCTGCTGACCAGTCCCATGACAGTTGTGGATGTTGTTGCCATAGAGCCGGTCACCATGGGGAGGAGAGTGGGTCGGTTGAGGAAGAGAGAAGGGCGGAGGGAAGAGGGGACAGAGGCACCCCCAGGTCCACCGAGAAGCATGTGACCTGCTCCACCTTCAAGGCTGGAAATGGGTAGCTGCCCACCGCTGGCTGCCAGAGCTGCAAAGCATGGAAGAGGGGAAGGAGAAGGTGGATAGAGGAGAAAAGAGGACAGGAGGATGAAGAAAAAGACAGGAGATGAAAAAGAGACAGGATTAGGCTCAAGAAATGAGGGTGAGGGGAAGATTAAAAAATGTTGCAAAAAAAAAAAAAAGTGAATGAAAAAGTCAAAATTGACAGAAAAGGAAAACAAAGGTTTCAGAACAAAGTTGCAAAGCGATCAGAAGAACAAAAGAAGAAGAACATAGAGGACAGGGGAATAAATGCAGATGTGATGGCAGTGAAGACGAAGAAGGGAGAGGAGAGGAAAAAAGAGAGACAGTTTCCAGGGTGAAATAATGATGGAGAATGGAAATAAACAAAGAGAGAATTAAAAAGAAGTCAGTGAACAGATCAGAGACATTAGTTACAGACAAACATTTAAAAATAGGTTGCTGAAAGTGAAGATGATTAAAGAAAGCCTGAATAAATGTGAAAGATTTTCCCACTTAAATCATAATAACAGATAAAAAATATAAGGCTAAAGCAGGAGTGTCAAACATATGGCCCACGGGTCAGAAACAACCCACCAACTGAGCCCAGTGTGGCCCAATGGACTAGTTCCACAAGCATAAAAAGATGGCTCACTGTATTTTGTGTGAATCACTGTAGGTTTTACAGCCCTCCTGCTAACAAAGAAACTACTCACACAACATCACATCAAAGCACGGCAAGTTGGGCATACTTAGTTGCTCTAAGTTCATCTGAAGGACACATGGGTAGTTGGTGATTTGTGGTTTAGTGCCTCAGAGAAGAGTCCACATGGTCCCAAAAAATTAGCAGATGCACATTTATCCTTTGATGATGACATTTAGATTACTCAGACTGAAGTGGACCTTTGTATACCCACTAATGTGGAAAGTATAAAATCCACATAAGATGGTTAAATCATTTAGTCTTTAGTGAGGAAACGTGGAGAGAATAGTGCTTTAAAACATCGGAGGTTGTTTGTAGATCATCAGTGATCGCTCAGAACGTGTTTGACACCCCTGCGCTAAAGCCAAGACTCTTCATGATGACACTCAACCTTAAAATGCACAGAGACAATGATCGACAGCAAAGGATGAAATCTGATTGTGATATTCACACACAGTGGATGTGAGAATGAACCTTTTCTGTCTCACCCTGTCAAACCCGCGTCTGTTACAATCTGCAAAAGCAGTAGTTTGCAGACTTTTAATAGAAAAAAAATGAACAGGCTCAAAAGGTTTATGTTAAATACAGTGCTCTGAAAAATATTTCCCCCCTTTGTGATTTATTATGTCTGAGATCATCAAATAAATGTTGATATTTGACAAACATAAGCCAAGAAAATATAAAAATGCCTTTGAGGTCCAAAATCGCATTCTTTTTGAGCCACTCAGATGGACTTGTTGGCGTGCTTCGGTTCTTAAACTGAGCTTCTTCAAGATTTTCTGGTAAAGAGCAGAATTCCTGCTTTCATCAGTTACAGCAAGTCGCCCTGAAGCAGCAAAGTAGTCCAACACCATCACGCTGCCACCTCCATGTTTGACTATTGGTATGATCTCTTTATGAAATGCAGTTAGTTTTACGCTGTAACGGGACTCAAACCTACAAAAAGTTCAACTTTTTTCTTGTCAGTCCACAGAATATTTTCCCAAAAGTATCGTGGATCATCCAAGATGTTTTTTGGTAAACGTGAGACGACGTTCTGTGTTCTTTTGGATCAGCAGCGGTTTGCTCTATTTTTCCCAGTCTCTTCCTTATTATTGAATCATGAACTCTGACCTTATCTAAGCCTACTGAGGCATGCAGCTCTATAGATGTTGTTCTGGGTTTTTTGTGACCTCCTGAATGAGTCGTTGATGCGCTCTTGAAGTGATGTTGTACTCTCTGGAACATTTAACGACTGTTGTAAGTTTTCTCATATTAATTTTTGAATAACGGCACTCACTGTGGTTCGTTGGAGTCGCACAGCCTTTAGAAATGGTTTTGAAACTCTTTCCAGAGTGATAAACTTTAATGAGTTTGTTTTTCAGATGTTTCTTCACATCGTGGCATGATGTGTTGCTTTTTGAAATCTTTTGGCCTACTTCGCTTTGTCAGACAGGTTCTATTTTAAAGATTTATTGATTCAACCAGGCTGGCAGTGATCAGGTCAGGGTGTGGCCAGTGAAACTTAACTCAGCCTTCCAAAAAAATGCACGTAAATTACCGCAAGTTCACGACTGAATGAAGGGGAGCAATTAATTTCCCCTCCACAGAGTCAGGTAGGTTCGGATAGCTTTGTTTTTACCTTAATAATGTATTTCCCTTAATTTTCCATTTACTCAGGTTATCTTTGTCTAATATTGAAAATCTGTTTGATAATCTGAAACATGTAACATTAACAAGTCAAAAAAGAAGAAGAAAGGAAATCAGTAATAGCGCAGACATTCTGTACTTAAGTAGAAGTACAGATACTAGTGTTGAAAAATAGCCAGGACTGCCTCTCGTGTGTTACGTTTTAGGCTGATATCAGTTTGATGTCTGAAGGCACACATGATTTCATGCAGTGATGTGAAATAATAACTCTCCTCAAATTCCTTAAACCAAAAGCAACGAGCCCGTTTTGAAAATGTAAGTAAAAAGTACAGATATTTGTTTAAAAATGTAGGGAGTAAAAGTAAAAAGTTGCCAAGTACAGATACCTGAAAATTCTACGTAAGTACAAAGTAACAAAGTAGTTGTACTTTGTTACTGTCTGTTAGGAGGGTTAATGCTTTTCCACAGCACTATATTTCATAGCTTTTTATTACTTTTCAATGAGATAAAATCCCAGTACTGTTACAGTAGCCGTCTTTTCTGCGAGGTTACTGCTGCAAGCTTGTCAGGATAACCTGTCAATCTGTCCGAACCCTGCCGTAACACAGTGATACACCTGCCAGCGTTTGAATTCCAGTGTAATAATACACACTTTTATCCATTACATGAGAGTAAACATTTACAGCATGTGTGGCCCCAAAGGGAAACAAACTGAAATCCTTTCGTGTCAACACTTCATTTCATCCCATCCTTTTTTCTTTCTTTTCTTTTTTTTTTAAAACTCAGGCTCTTCTCTCTTCTTTCCTTCAGCCTAAAACTCTATCAGAGCCAACAGTGCCAGAGCTGCAGTTTCCATAACAGACTGTATCCTTCTCATCAGCACATGGCCCGGAGGACGCCGACTCTGAATGACGCTGAACAGAGCGCGAGAAAAAAGGGAAGGCCTGAATCGGCGCTATAGGGAGATGGAGCACGTGACGGATTCAAAGCTGAGCTTATTTGTGATGCTTAATTGATTTGGCAGCAGATCGTCTCTTTCAAAGAGGAGAATTTTGAGTGAAACTAGTTATTTAGCCAACAGGCTTTGATATTGAGAGGGTGGGGATTGTGCCTGTTCAACTGTTTACTGTAAGCTGACTTGGCCTCCTAAGCTTTGCCATAAGGGGCTCTTGTCACTTTGTGATAATAGTGGGCTATTGTATGAGAATCAAATTGAATCTTTCACCATACTGAGCGATTCAAAAAGTTTGAGAAAGGAGGAGTAGTGCGCGCCGGGCTTGCTCTTGGCTACTGTCATACTGAGGCTTTGCAAGGAAATTCATTTTGGGCAGAATGGATGGAGGATGAAATGGGAACTGGTCTTTAGAAATGGAGACTCATGAAGACTCGCTGGGCCAGAGGGGACAGTCTAACAACACACACTCATGCACTCAGTGACACAAACCTTGCATGGTAGCCAGGGGATTGTTGCCAATGAGGGCCTGGTTCATCCCTGTGCTTACTCCCATCATTGTGTTCCTGAAATGTGGATGGACAGCAAATTCACACACACATCCAGACATTCATTGATGTACAGAAACATTTTTCAGGTTAAATAACATCAAGAGAGCATTTGTCTGTGTAGGTTCTCAGTCATCCACATCACGGTAGTCGAGGCAGCTTGGAAAGAAAGAGCTCTGATGCATTTGTGGCTATGCTTCTGAGATGCAGGGAGATGCTAGATCCTGCTCCAAACTGTCAAAATTTTGACTTTAATTTCACTTGGGGGACGAGAACTAAATCACAGGGAGCCAAATACAGTCAGCAGGGTGGGTGGAGAGTGAAACATGCACCCATATGGCATTAAAAATCCTGCACTTTCATGTGATGTAGTTCAGGTCACCAACCACTCTTTTTATGCTCTTTTGGGTCGGGACATCTTCCATTCAAAGCTGCTGTTTAAAATACTTCCAGTTTGTCCAATTTGGACAATTTTGAGGTCACTAGAGAAATTACTGAAGTAGACTGGAACTTCTATAGGAATCTGAAAGCAGCACTGACGGTGAAGGAGGTCCAGAGGTGCACATGGAGAGCTTGGAGGCTTTGGTTTAGTATTTGACTTTTTTGAAACACAGCCACATGGGATTTTGAGCAAAGCTTGCATCATAAATGCTCAAGAAACATCTGCTCACTTATGTATGACGTGATGTCAGGTTAGAGATCATGGTCAAGTCAATTTGAAAAGGTAGTTTTTGCAGAGTTCAGAGGTTTTGTTTAAAACTAACCAACAATAAGAAACCTTCAAAAAGTTTTGCATCAATTTTATATTCATGCTTTCATTCACTCCAGGAGAGCAAATGAAGAAGAGCTAGCTTTTCTTCCATCTAGGGATCCGACTAATTCCTGCAACAATACCAAAATAATATCATGTATCAAAAATGGTTCTAGCTGAGTAATATTACACTGAAATTTATTTAATAGGATTACAAGGGACCAGAATTTGGAGATAATAATGTGATAGTAAACAGGAGGAAAAACCAATTAGTAATTAAATTTCTCAAATTGTTATTGACACTCACCCAGCGTTGAGCCCAGAGGTCCCGAGGCTGGGAGGAGCTGGGCTGGCTGTGCTATGAGGAGGCGGAGTCACAGAAGAAGAAATGGCAACTGAGCTGACCGGAGTCATGGGGCAGGACGCTGAAGGTGACGAACTGGTGCCTGAGAGGGAGAGAAGAAGAGTGATACGGATGTCGCACAGCAGTGCACAGAAGAATTACAGTGTTATTACTAAATAAACACTTTGGTGACACAGTTCTTCATCAATAGCCAGGGTCCTGAACTATTCAAAGGTCTTCTTCTCACCATTCAACTTCACTTTCTGGTTGGCCGGTACTAGCCTCGACTCAACAGGCCAATAAATTTCCAGCTGTGTTTGCTACCTGTCAGGTCATCTGTCATATCTGTGAAGCCTGGACAGCTCACGGACGAATCATGACTCACGGAGGTAAACAACTCAACATAAGACCAGCGCTTCTGTGCTGCTGTCAACAAAACATCCCTGTTTCTGTTTCCAGTCTTAATGATTTTTTTTGTCTCAGTGATGATTCTTCCATGTTTCATCAAATCAGCGAAACACTCAACAATACTGAAATATCAACTGTTAAATAATGTCAGGACCAGACCGACCTTTGGGTTCAAAAACATAATTGAGAAGCAGCGCTCTAACCTTTAATAATTTATTGACGAGCGTCTACGCAGGCACAAACAGTTATTACAGCTCACCTGTTGTGCTGAGGCTGGTGGTGACCTGGGACAGACCCTGACTCGATATCTGCAGATACAGGAAAAGAGAAATTAGGAAGTTCTTCCATCCTACTGCGAAACATCTGTTCCCGCATAGAGGGCGGACTGTACCATGTGCGGGCTGTAGCAGGGGGCTTTGTGCGTCACAACAGGCGAGGTCTGGCTGGGCAGTGGAGGGGTGGTGCTGCTAGAGGGGTTGATGCGTTTCTCTTTCTGCCGGCGGTTGCAGAACCAAACGCGAATCACCTCCTTTTCCATGTTGAGCTGCTCCGCCATCAGCAGGATCTCCTCAGAGGTAGGCTTCTGGTTCTGAGGAGGAAGAGATCAAAGCGATGAGGAAGTACTGAAAACACTGCATGCAGTCAGAAGAAGGCTAATTAATAAAGGGAGGCTATCCAAAATAGGATGCTGGTTTATCACATGTAGAAGAGCTTTTTTTTTAAAGCCACTGCATTAATATAACAATATGTTCGTATTAACTATTTATGGTGTGCTAATCTAAGGCAGGAGGTGTCAAACATAAGGCCCAGGGACCAGGATTTGCCCAGCAAATCCTTCAATTAGGCCCACCATATGACTTTGGAAAATGTAAAGTAGAACAGAGGTTTTAGACTTTTAATTTATTTTCATAAGTTCATAACTTTTGCAGCTTTCCCTAAGCCTAACTTGAAGAGTTGCACTGATTTCTGTTGAAATAGCAATTTCTTAGGGACTAAATGTGTAGTTAGACTAAACTGGCAGAAAGGGCAGTTCCACTGGTCTGGCCCACATAAGATCAAAATGGGCTGGATGTAGCTCTGATCTACGGTGTGCAGTCGATCTACGGCAGTTTCCAAGAATCTGCTGCAGGTTTGTACAAGATCTACAGCTCTGATATGACGGCCTTTGTCATTGTACTTTTTGTGTTCTGTGCTGGGCGGGTGTTTAGCAAGTTCATGTTTCTGCTTTTTAATGAAACTGCAAGTGTTTAATTCAAAGAAAATGTTTTTTCTTCTTATTAAATATAGAGGCTCCTTAGCTCTTTAAAAGACTCTTTAAAAGGTCTTTTAACATCAAGCTCCAAATTTATAACGTATCCCTACAAAGTGGTCGCCATATATTGGGCTATATTTAAATATTTTCCTACTTGCTGCATTTTAAAATCTTTGTAAAGCAAGAATTAAGAGTATTTAGGGTTAAAAACGGCCACATTCATGAATCTTATTGTCTAATAACAGCACTGGAAATTCCATGAAAGGTGTTATAAAGAAAATTGATTCAATTCTATCTTATTTCTATAAAAACAAAAGTGGAAACCTGCATTATTTTATATTCAGGTGTAAAAATCATACCCATTAGAAATTCAGGCTCAATTTTGCTAATAACTTAATCTCCTACCGTGCTGAAGTTGCGCTCTAGGATTATTCGCACATTGGTCTCGATGCTGGTGCGTTTCTTCCTGCGCCGGCCAGGTAGACCCTCGATGCCCAACATGGGGGAGGAGATAGAAGAAGGGCTGGGCAGCATGCTGTCTACCGCCATTGTTTCTGTGACAGAAACAGAGAAAGAAGGCATAAATGAGGGAAGTGTTTTTGGTGACGTAAAGAATGATCAGAATGTCAAATTAAATTAAAATCCTTAAAATATGTGAAACACTATATTTTAACACTTTATCACTGATGGAAAACTATAGGTAACATTTTTAAAGAAGTCTTGATTTAAGGCTATTTCCATCAAAATGAAACATCCTGAGCTTATTTTCAAATTAAAGTTATTTTTAAAATATCTCTGACTCTCACATGTTCCAGCAAACAAAGATGAGTGTGCTGATTGTACACCAGCAACAAAATATTTCTTAGTACCTGCGTCACTCAGCCACTTCTCGAGGAGAGGCTTCAGCTTGCACATGTTCTTAAAGCTCAGGTTGAGAGCTTCAAAGCGGGAGATGGTGGTCTGGCTGAAATCGTTGCCGTACAGTTTTCCCATAGCCACACCAACATCGCCCTGATGGAGACAGAAAATTTGTGTCACTGTGCAAATACATGCAGACTTTATCATGCAAACATGCCTTCCTTCTTCTTACCTGGGTGAATCCCAGCTTTATGCGGCGCTGCTTGAAGGTGCGAGCAAACTGCTCCAGCTCCTCTAGATCGCTGGGTTCTTCTCCCATGTGACCCCCATGACCCCCATGACCCCCATGACCTCCAGAACTCAAGCCGGAGGCTAAGGAAGAAGCCATGGCGCTGCTGGATGCAGAGGTAACTCCTACAGATGTCACAACACCAACACCGCTGCTCCCAGTGGCAACTAAAGAGCCTCCACTGCTGCTGCTTCCAGCATCGCTGCTCTTCTCTCTCTGTGATGTCAGCAGAAGTGAGACAAAGAGTATATGCATGATTCATTCAAACATTCTTTATGTGCTGGTAAAAAAAAGCTCACACACTTTTTCCTGAGAAACATGCACATTCATTTTCTACGAATTGAAAAACAAATTAAATAAGGTCATCGGCTAGAAAACATGCTCAGAAAAATAAAACACGCCCTGGTTGCTATAACGAGACCTTTTACTCTAAAAAGGAGAGAGGAAAAAAAACATTATTTAGAATTTTGAAACAGCGTCTGTGCTTGGCTTAGCACCAAGAGAAGCTACATACTGCCTGTCAAAGCTTTGGCCCTGCAGGCTGCGGGAGTGTTAGCTAATTGACGAGACATCATGCACGATATCTGCTGCTACGCAGCTCATTTACATTCACATCTGTTGTGTCTGACACGGCTTCATCACAACTTAATCAAAAATCTGTAACAGCCTTTGGATGTGTGAGGTTGCATTCATGCATCACGTTATAGAGGATAAGGGGTGACGATACCAGATACCTCATTGGACCAGAAATTGCATCTATTTTGAAGGGGCGATCGTGGCTCAAGAGTTGGGAGTTCGCCTTGTAATTGGAAGGTTGCCGGTTCGAGCCCCGGCTTGGACAGTCTCGGTCGTTGTGTCCTTGGGCAAGACACTTCACCCGTTGCCTACTGGTGGTGGTCAGAGGGCCCGGTGGCGCCAGTGTCCGGCAGCCTCGCCTCTGTCAGTGCGCCCCAGGGTGGCTGTGGCTACAATGTAGCTGCCATCACCAGTGTGTGAATGTGTGGGTGGATGACTGGATATGTAAAGCGCTTTGGGGTCCTTAGGGACTAGTAAAGCGCTATATAAATACAGGCCATTTACCATTTTACCATTTGAAAAGAAGATGCTATGCAAATGCATGATTTATTGAGCGTTTTCCTTGACATTTTTCAGCTGGCAGGACAGTTGCATCACAGATGATCTATTAGTTCTTCATGCAAACTTGTGCTGCTTTCGAGCACAATGACATTAAGGTGTGTTTAGCATCCTGCAGGTACTTCTGACGCAGATAAATCCTGATAATGGTGAATGTCAGTCTGACAGAAACTCTGTGGTTCAAAGATTCTCATTTAAATTAAAAGAAAACAAAATGTTCTGTAAGCTCATTTGCATGTTTCGACTCTCTCTCTCTCTCACACGCACACACACAAAGATTTACTACCTGTGCTTGGAGTCCCAGGCGAGGTGGTGATGTCAGCAGTCCCCCTGGGCTTTGTTGAGGTAGCTGGATCAGATTTGGTGTCGAGAGCAAACCTGTAAAAATAAATCAAACACTTTACAAACCAAATATGCCAACTTTCCAGCCAAAGTTTGGATTAACGAGTTCATGGGTGGATGAACTCATCGAAAGGTGAAAGCAGCACGGCTGATTCACAGAAATCTTTGCTGTTATTAGGAAATATGACACATTTCCTAACCAACTTCACCACTTTAATCCCACTGAGACAGTGAGGGGTAATTTTTTGATTCTCAGATGAATTCCATGTAATATTTGTACAGAAAGGAGGTTTCAGGGTTTTCCTCACCCTGCTGTGACTGCTGTGCAGGTGCTGGCTGTGACAGGAGGAACTGGGCAGGAGACTGGAGAGGGTGACCTGGCATTAAAACCAGCTGCTGGAGCTGCAACAGCTGCTGGATGTCCTGCGACGCAACACAAACGCATTTCAATACAGAGCAGTAATAAAGTCGGGTAAAGATGAGTCGGTTTATTAATTAGACTTATTATTAAGAGAATCAATAAAATCAATAAAACACTCTTTTAAGCTGACGGTACCTGTGCTGTGAGCTGGATTGGCTGCGACAGGGCCAGCTGTGGCGGTGGAGGCGGAGCTTGGACTGTTTGCTCCTGTTTGGTTTGCTGCTGCTGCTGTTGTTGGGATTGCGATTGGTTTTGTTGCTGCTGCTGGTTGGCTTGCTGCTGCGCGGCGGCGTGGGCAGCGTGAGCGGCATGGGCGGCGTTCGACTGCTGAACGGCTGCCGCCAAGAGCTGAGCCTGAGCCTGTTGGAGGAGCAGCTGCTGCTGGGCCGGGAGAAGCGCAGCAAGCTGGGAGAGAGCAACAGTTGGAGGAGGGAGAGGAACGAGGACAGTGATGGGAAATGAGAAGAAGATGTAAGCGTGCACAGTGAGAGGGAAATGGAATTGGAGAAATAAAAAAATTATGCAGGACGGCAAAAGTTGGAGAGAGAACAAAGAGTATCAGCTATCATTCCAGGATCACAGGTGTAGGTGAATCTGTTAGCGGACAGTAAAAGCATGCCAGAGCAAGACAAGCAAAGAAAAGGAACCCACTTAGCTTCAAAGTACATTTAGCTGAAATGCAAAAACACAAAAACACTACAGGTAGTGCAAGGGCTTCTGGTTTGTCAGGAAGGCCTTATTGAAGTTACCTAATGCTGAATCGTTGATTGCACTCTTTGTTTTTCAGCAGTGCATCACGTTTGGAGTAATGCAAGCAGAGAGCAGCTCACAAATGTGTGTTTTTATGGAAACACTAGAGAGGGCAGAGCCAGGCGAGGAGTGTGGAAAACAATCCTGACAAGTTTTATTATTGAAGAGACTACACGTGAGTGTATGGCATCTAAAGCAGCCCATTTTCTCAAACATAGACATAGTGGCGTGTCAAATGGGTTCCAGTATGTGTATTTCCATGTGATCAGGTCAATTTAGTAAACTCTGAATTGGTAAAACCTAGATGACCTATTTTCTTGAGATAATTCCCTTATTTATGTATCATTTTTATATTCTATTTAAACTTTCTTATCTATCACATACCAGTACTGAGGCTGATTCGTGTTACAGTTACTACATTTACCTGCATGTTTTACCCATTTATTTGCTACTTTCTCATCTAAAAGCAGTGGTTTGAAAAAATATAAAAGTTAGATTTGTCTGCTTTTGTTGTTCACTAGTTTTTGCGACTCGGCAGATGTTTTCTTTTCTGATCAAATTCCAACTTCTGATTTTAAACATTTGAATTTAGCTAAGCTAATATTTCATGCACTACTTGGAAAATCCAGAAGCACACAAACTGTGTAGTGTGGATCAGAGGTAATGATAAATTTTCATTTAGATGATGGCTTTGAGACTAAAACCTGCAAGTACACAGGTTACAGATTACAACAACACCAGCTGGAAGTGCTGCATGTTTATGAACGATGAACTGTTCCCATCTATGTGTTGGCCAGCAGCAGTTTCCCTAATTTTGATTAATGTAATTTCCTCTTTGTGTGTGTGTTTTCTCACCCCTGCTAGCTGACTTCCAGCAAGCATCAACTGTGTGTGGTGGTGTTGAGCCTGTTGCTGTTGCTGAGAGGGCGGTGCCGGAAGTGCAGTGCTGTGTGTTATCTCAGCGCCATCTTCAATCTTTCCCTAAAAGAGAAAACACAGGCACAAGTTATTTCACAACCTCACACGGCAGCACACTCACCATGCTTATCTATTAAGAAAAATCTGATTTTTGTGATGATTTCCAGGTGAGAAATCAGAAATTATAAAATTCCGATGGTTCACATAATTCCTTTTTCAGATTGTACGGAATCTGCGCGCATCTCCGCATTAGCAAGGCTGGTGAATCAGCTCATTCCTACGAAGTGGATTTGAAATGACACGCGTACCTCAGAAGACAACTCCTTGCTGTCAAACGTTTTGCAAGTGTGTACCTCTGGTATCACACGGCCACAGAAAATATTTGACTAAAAGGTTTTTAAAAAGTGACCAAAGCTTAAGTATTTTGGGACGCACTCTGACTTGGATTATGTCTCTCAGATTGCAAAGATCTGAGGAACATAAACCAGATTATGGTAAAAAAGAAAGGACAGAGATCCTCTCTTAGTTCTTCTTGTGTCTGTGACTGTGAACTCCAGCCTCCCCGTCTGCCTTTCTTACCACTGAATCTTTTGTCAGTCATCTGTCCAAAAATCCGGGTCAGTTTTCCTCGTATTTATGTTGTCAGAAAAATTCCAAAACCTGCTGACCTCTAGCTACCATTACGTGCTCGTGTCTCGTCACTGTCCATCCATCAAGGAGTTTTTGTCTATCACTCACTGCCACCTTGTTCATATTCGTTTCCCCTACTGGCTTGTCTCTGCAGGATTTTTCTTCGTTGGAGTGGTAGGTGTGGAAACGGCAGCGTGATTTGCATATTAGATTTTTTTTTGTGGGCGTGTGTCATTGTGGTGTAAATGCATGTGTAAACATATGTGTTTATACAAAATTACATAATCCCAGAGATGCACAAAGCTCCTCCTGTTAAGACTGTGTAACTTTCAATACACAGAAACAAGCACTGAAAATAAACTTTACAGCATTTATAACTATTTATTTGTTATAAGGAAATATTTTCAGTATAGAAGAGTTTTAAATGGTGACTTAATGACCACACACGCACGCACGCACACACGCACACACACAGCATGCCTGATCAGGCTCACCTTGTTGCCAACTGGTGTAGGAGAGAGGCTGAAGGGGCTTGTTTTCATTGTCTGAGCCTGCAGCAAAACAATGAAAATATGCATCGCACATCAAAGAACCGAAGTGTGATGACACATTCAGAAGAAATGACATCCTGTAATCTCTGTCAACATATTTCCAGCGAACCACTTTCATGGGTGAGGCAGATTAAACCATTTATTACAAGTTAATAAGACTGGTCAGAATTTTAAGAGAAGTTATAATTTTGGCATCCAGGGACACCCCCCACCCAGGGTTAAGTAACCCATTGTGAAGAAGGGGTCCTCAGAACAGTTTGATATATATCATAAAACTGTACTCCATCTATAAAAAGTGGATTTATGCTAATAAAAAATGTTTCTTTGGATTTGATCGTAACACAGTTTGCCCTGAAAATCACTCTCGCCTCTCATGGTGCAGCAATATGGAGACAAAAAGATGGAATGAGGCCTAAACCAGTTACATCTGCGTCAGGATTGTTGTAGTCCACGTCCCCAAAAAGTTGAGCACAGTGCAAGTGCATCATCAGCGAGTACGTGCTCAGTATCTTTAATGAGAAAAGTAAAATACCCACCTGCTCATCGGGGCTGTTTCTGTCAGAGTCTGAAACAAAGAGCGAGATTTAAATGACCGATTAGCAAGAATGTGAGCTCGTGTGTTTGTGTGTTGCACATTTACTGGAACATTTTAGCCTGCTGCTTTCCTGTTCAAGCCTGTTTAAAGAGATTAGATAACTGAACCGTCCACGCCGTGACTGAACACGAGTATGTGTGCTGTACCTGAACTGTCCCCTGGATAGTCAGCTCCAGGCTTTTCCTCCCCTGCTTTGGACATCCTGATATCTGCAGGAAACACACACAGATATCCATCAGACAGGTGCATGAAAAACACTTCAACTGGTATGTTGCCTCCACAGCTGACGATCAATGTGGGGATAACACGGTCCCAGCATGCAGGGGAATGGGAGACATGACACATGCACACATCTGGAAGTTTCTAATGTAGCTGAGCTCATGTAGACTGGAATTTGGCTAATATGTTTCCATCTGACGTTGCCTCTATTTTCTTATGCTGCTTTTTAATTTAGCTTATTCATTTTTTTGCTTTGCTTTAAATGAGAATAGTTTTAATGCCACTATTTTGTCTTCTTTTTAGTTTTGTTGCATTTCTTTAATGTTTTCACAACGTAAATTATTACTGCTTGCTCGCTATGCTTTTCTGTGTCAGACCCGTGGAGCACTATATTGCATCATTAATTTGATATTACATTTAATTACAAAACACATTTCCAAGGAAGGAACTCATGAGTTCAGGCCAATAACCCACAACTCACAGCCTAAAACGTGTTGTAACATCTATTTTTATATCCTGGAATTTCAACCTTTTAGTCACATTTAGTGTGAAAAGAAATAATAAAGTAAAACCTGCACTTTTACAGTTTTTTATTACATTATGAAAACTTTAAGCACACAAAACTTGTATTACACGTCCATCCGATCTCAAAAGTCTTCTTCCAGCTGGCCAATTTACAGCAAAAGGATACGAACACTCGGTGCTTCCTGCACAGGAGGTCAGCCGCCTCCTCTGTGTTGGAGTGGCTGAACTTTTGTGCTTTTTGCTATTATGCAGGTCAGAGTAACTGTGAAAGTTCAACTAAATGAAATGCTGCCATGAAGCTTTTGAATTTGAAAGAATAGCGTGCAAACCAGGGTGACTCAGCACCAACAAATATGCGTGAGAATAAGTTGTTGTATGTTTGAAGAAAAAAAGCATTTAATCACAGAAATAATGAGACTTTCATTTCATCTTGTTTTGTATCCTGGACACAGGCAAGACAAAATCTCTGCTAAGCAAAACAACTTTATGCCCCACCAGCATAAAGTTGTTTATGCTCTAATTTAGCTCTTTAAATGTAAACTTTATTGACCCAGGAGGTGGAAGCGGGACGTTTCATGGCAGGTATCATCCTAACTACCTCTGCTGTTCCTTCAGTTTGTGGCCACTTCTGGGACTGCAGTAGTAATTGGTCCAGGAAGAACAACGCCACCCGAAGTGCTTACCTGAGCACCAGACATTACTCAGCATCACTCGGTGCCTTCTTGAAAAAAAACACGCTTTCACCCCCTGCACTTAACTTCTGTCTTTCACTTTTTAAATTAATATTCCCTCTTGTGCTCAGGACTTTCATAATAACCGTCTCATCTATGGCATCGGTTTAACTGGAAAGGATGTATGCTGATAATGGCAGTAAGAAGGAGCTCCAACTCTGAGGTTAAAGTGAATCAATGCACTAAATCTGCTTTGTCTTCAGCACAAAGTTCATGCAACTGACAGGAAGCACAACAGGGAAAATAATCAAAGTACACCACATAAAAACACAGCTGACATCCGCAACCATATTGTTTCCCCTCTGTGTAATAGACATATCCTAAATACACAACTTCCCTCCTGTCCCTACAGGTTCAGTCTTCAGAAGTAACCCCCCTCCCTCCCCCCAGGGATAATTACATGAGCTCCAGATAAATATGTGGATCTTTATGAGGTTGTAATATCTAAATGTAATATCAGGAGACCATGTTCAGTTAAAAAAAAAAGGCCAAATATTGATTTAACAGTCAAAATCTAAGATTTTACACTATATCTAGGCTGAATGAAAATTATTTTTTTTCAAAAAGGTCAATTTTTGCATCATTACATTAGAGTAATGTAAACTGGTCCTAAGCCACAAAACACAGCGTAAGCCTCCCTGTCAAGGGTACAACAGCAGCACCTTTGAGGGTATCGGCCCAATGACGAGCACTTTTTACCCTAAAGGTCCACATTATTCTCTGAGAGTGTGGGAGAGGACATGATTGAACACTTTAAAAAACAAAGGAAGGCCTTTTGGGAATTATACTGAAGGGTCACGAACAATTTCAAGTGTGCTAAAAGATGGTGGAGGGCAAGGAAAAAAAGGAGGAAGCAGGGGTTATGCTGAGAAAATGCTGAAAAAGAGAAGATTAAATATAAGGATGAGTGAAAGAGAAAAAGAAAAACTCTAATAACAGATATCTGTTTAACAGTTCTTGGGTTGTATTTATTTCTTAAGATCTTTGTGAAATTGTAGATTAGAATCAAATTCAACCTGAACGTCACTTTTTGCCTAAATTACATTTTAGAAATGATGCAACAACAAGTCTTCAAAATTTTTATGTTATTATGATCATCCCACCATTATTAAGAAAACAAGTAAACACCCCTTTGGAAGTGTTTAGTCAGGAGAGATCCTGCAGTTGCATAAAGGGCCCAGTTGGGGGCAGCACTCTCTAAGACATCCTCTGCGGGAGCCGGTAGATGTGTGTGTTAGTGTAACAAGCACAGCACACACACTAATGAGGTGTATAAAAAGTGACTCTTGTATTCATTTGTAGATAATAACTGAGAGGTAGAAAGACGTGTTTTAAAGGGGCAAAGACCTGCTGTCAGTGAGCAGCCGGACCATTCAGAAAACTAAAAGTGCACTTGAATTTATTTATCCCCAAACATGAAGAAATATTTCATCTTCAATTAACTGAATCAGATGGTTTTTAGTTAGAAATGTCACCTCCAGTAACAAATTCAGAAAAATGTCTTCTTTGTAAGGTTGGCACTTTAAAAATGGTGTTAAAAAAATCCTTTTCATTTATCCGTTTGATTAAATAAGCCCAGCACAACACTGTTAATCAAACTTACTGTTTTCATATATTTCATATCTGAGAAATTCTTTTTGATGCAACATTTAACCTTGGACAGTTTAAAAAGTGTAACATTACTAATACCACCGCTTTCTCTAATCACACCCATATGTAATGTTGTTACTATCACCACGACGACAAAGACAGCCGAACCTTCAGAAAAGCTCTGTGTCAAAATACAATTCACTAAAACGCCGCCCCCATTTAATTCAAACACGGAGTTAAATTAATACACTCCACTTCAAACACGCACGTTACCATCCTCTCAGGATATGAAGAAAGGGATCCCATAAAATCATTTTATCAGCCCCCTCCTCATAACGCCTCAACTGGCCCTAACCCCTTTGGTCATGGAGACTTTTAACCCCCCCATCCCCCAACCAACCATCCATCCTTATTCGTCCTCATGTATGCCAACAAATCAAACAGCCTGAACCCCAAATGTCACAGATGTCCAGTGCACATCAGAGAGCATGTTTTAAACCAAACTGCATTATACAAACGAACACGTCTCTACATCTGCAATCTGCACATGTATACCCCACCCTACCCCACCCCCCACCCAGCTCTGGTTTTGAGTGTTTTTCCTGTAACAATGGCAATATTAGCGGATTTAGGAATAAAATTTCATTCCAAGTTATAGTGACCACCACCCCAGCACACTCCTCCACCCTGAGGCAGTTTAACAGCAGTTGCATGGATGTAAGGTAGACCCCCTCCCATCCCAATCCCTCCTTACTCATCCTATCAGTGCTAATAACAGAAGGGGGGAGGAAGAGGGGCCACTGGGCAGATGATGTATCTGTCTTGTGGGGCTGACATGGACAGCCTGCCCCTGTGTGTGTGTGTGTGTGAGTGGGAAAGGAGGGGGGGGGCACAGGGTCACTGTCAGGGAATTAGAAAAGAAGGACCGAGAGAGAGAGAGGGGAAGAGAGGGTGCAGGATGGCTGGAGGGGTCCTACACTCAGCCTCCTCTCCCTCTGCCTCCCTCCACCTTCTTTTTGCCCACCCACCCCGCCTCGGTCACGCATGTCAGGGGCCTGTGACAGACGGCGCGTGGGTTCATGTGTGTGTATGTATATGCCGCTGCCGTTTGGCGTGTGGATGTCAAAGGTCAGGCACATGGTCTCGGCCACCTCCCGCCTCGCAGTCAAACACAAACAAGCTGCCTGGCGCCTGCCTTTTCCACCTGTCCCCCGTCACATTCAGCGCCAAACAAACACACCCGCAGCACCAACGAGCAAATCTGCAACTGCTGTAATGATGAAAAATGTAATGTCAGCTACATCGTGACAAATGAAGCCGATGAGGCAGAAGCATGAACGCAGCACACAGCCAAACACGCGCACACGCTTTAAGTTTTTCTCTTTAAACTTTACTTTTCTATTATCTGCAACAAAACCTTAACACAGGTAGCGTGTACGAGCAACTTTTAAATTATAAAGACGCAGGAGCGCTTCAAAAAAGTTGTTTAAAATAATAAGAAAAATAAAAAATTTAGAGCTCTGTTTCTTAAACTGAAAGGTTTCTTGGCATTGCCGTAAGTCCAAATAAAGGATATCTGACACATTCAAGAGAAGCAAATGGTTGTAGATGGAAAGTCTAGAGGAGTAACTAACATTTATTTCTTGATTACACTGATTAGCTTCCACTCTTCTGCTTTTGTTCATCCGCCTTTCATAATAATGGTCATGTTTGTTGTCAAAACCATAAAAGTACAAATTCAGGTCTCCTTTAAAAGTTTTACTTCTTTTCTTTTGATCCTTCTTAAAAATACACCGTCTTTAACTCAAAGTAGGAACATCTGCCATCACAGCACGGTCTACTGTGCTGCCTATACATGACTACATTTCTCGCAAACACACAGCTTTATGTCTCATTTTAATGACTATCATGCAGCTGAAGACAAACACAACCTAAAGAATGGAGCTCAGAGGATGAGCACACAGATGTTTGCATTTTATGAGAATGCATTTTGCTTTATATTAGCTGTGAAGCTGCTGCAGAGATGCTGTGGACTGTAACAGCAAAGTTAGGGAACTGAATACTGAAGCAAAGAAATGAGACGGTCAAATAACTGCACAGAGGATATTTTACTTCTTTTATGGTTTACATTTATTTTGTGTGGTTGATCAGGCCCCAGATATGTTTTCCAGTCAGGAAAATATCACAAAAATCCAAATTTCTGATTAGTTTTAACTTGGAATAATTGATTCACACTCTTCAAGTTCTTCTGAGAATAAAACACAAGAATTCAGGTTTAATGTGAAGCTAAAATAAAACTAAATTCACAACATACTTACTCTTAAAATATCAATACGGGCATTTTTCAGCCAGTCCTACAGCAAACAAACACATTATGTTGCTCTACAGTGATTTCTCACTCATATTTCACTAGAAAATGCTTGTTTTTAGATAACCGGTGATCATATTTTAGTGCAAAGACACAGCAATGCCTGCTGCTTTTACTGCTACCCCGACACTCAAACACAAACTGTGTTCCAGCCTCCTATTTGCATCCCTGCTCCTGCACTTTGTCCCTCACCTTACTTTGTCCTCCAATGAGTCCAACCTTGATTTATTCTGATCTCTTTTCATTTCCCCTCTTCCTTTTCTCCCTCAGCTGCAACATCTCACTTGAACTTCCTCGTCTAACCTTCCCCCCTCCGTCCGAACCCGTCGACTCGTTTGCCTTACCCTAATTCCTTCATTCCCTCCTGCCTCTCTCTGTCAAATTTAATCTCTAACATCCCGTCTCTGCCCTCACATTCCCCACCTCTCCCTAAGAATATAACCCCCCACTTACGCCATCTTCAATCCTATGCTGTCCTTTAAAGTCTCAAATATTTATTGAGCTTCCTCAAAACAATTCAACGTGCTGGTGGATTATGTGAAAGCTATTTTTGTGGTTGAAGGTGAGTTAGATCTTGGAAATCTTGTTTGCAAAAGCCCACTCACCCAGACCAGACCCCCTCCTTCACCCCGTAGACTACATATATATATAAAGATGGAAGGAGCCACCATGACAGCAGTCCTGTTTTGTAGCCTCAACTTGAAACCAGAGACTGAGGCCACAAAAAGGCAAAAAAATCAAGTGAGGTCGTGGAGTTATTATCTCACAGACTTCTATATGCATCTGTCTGAATTAAAAAGTTTTAAGCATTTTCACTCTGACTTCATTCACGATTAGAGAAATATCACAAAAACACAATTTAAGTTATTTCACGAATTTTTAAAAATTACAGATTAATCTTATTTTATAAAAAGCCTCTATCAAATTTTCACACACGCCCCTAAAAATTGTTAAAACTTGATTCTACACCGCTACAAGCCTGATGAGTATCCGGGCTATTTTATACTAAACCTGAAGAGTGAATTAAACTGAAAATCTTCACGTTTCTCTGTTATTTCACTACTTTTGCACATCTCTCAGTATTTTAGGTCTTATTTAGTTTTCAGGATGGTACTGCTAAGAGTCTTAGCTTCCTAGTATTAGCCTCTTCTCCTTTTTTACCTTCCCAGTGAGGTGCTACTTTGACAAATTATTAGTGGTTTTCACATTAACACTGTCCAGCAAACACAGATTATTTCTGTCTCGGTGCAATGTTAGCATCATTAAAACTCTTATTTGCCCCAGTGTTGTATTCTCGGCCTCACTTTTTTTTGTTGTTGTTGCGTGATCTCTGTAACCCGCCCTCCCTGCCTCCCCTTCTCCTTCAGTAGTGGTCAGCTGCAGCGGTCATGGCACCACTGGACAGCGCTCTGCTAGCACAGGACACATAGACCCGTTGCCAGGCAACAGCAATGAAAGATCACAGTGCGTGCATGTGTGTATGTGTGTGCAGCGTGTGTGTGCATAGCTCACATGTTTTGTGTGTACCTGTGAGAGTGTTAATCATTAAGAATAAACATGTTTCCCTGCCTGTAGCTGAGACTTTGTGTAAGGCAAACAAAGTGGTGCATGCTAATGTCTCCACTGCTGTTTACTCTTTAACAGTACGTATTAAAGGATTATTTGTGCTTTTTTTATTCCAGGTGAGGTTCACATTTTATCACAGTCAGGCAAGAAGAGGGTTAAACCAGAACCAAACAAGTAATGTGCAAAGACTGTGTAATCACTGAGGTTTTTGGTTGGAAATCCTAACAGATTAAGATAAATCAGGATATTTTTGGCTTTTTGGGGGCTTTAAAAACACGTTTTATTGTTCCAATTTCATTTAAACACAAAAGATGAGCTACTTTGAGTATTTTTTTAGTGATATCAACGACTTCTCTTAAAAAAAATAGGTTTAGTGAGGCTCATCTGTAAGATAATATTCATCCTTAGGTATATTTAGTGACGATGCTGCTTTCTCAGTGCTCCCTGAGAATAAACGAGTAATGTTTTGTGTAGACAAAGATTTGTTAGTGATTCATGTTTGAGTTTACGCACAACTGGAAAGTACTGCATTCGTATGATGTTCTGTGCACCTTGCATGTGTGCGCGCACGAGTCAGAGCGATTACACGGGTGTGTGTGCAGCTGTATGCATGTATGTGAGCGCGAGCACGAGGCCGAGCGCTTTCCGAATATGTCTCCAGAGTGTTTATTATATCCGATACAGTACCTCTTTCTCGCACCACATATTTCTGTGCCGATCGATTCCTCTGACTCCCGACAAGACAATAATCGCACCGCCCTCCCTCTCTCCTTCTCTCCACCATTATTACTGCCCTCCCCAAGGAGCACAACGCAGGGATGGAAACAGAGAAATAAAGGGAGGGAGGACAAGGTGATAGAGGAAATGGCCACTGGGTGTTACTTCCTTTTCCAGAATCCCTGCATTGGGGTAAAAGATGGAGGTGAGAGGATGAGGGAGGAACAGGAGGATGTTGGAGGGGGGTGGAAACAAATGAGCTAGAAGGATGAAGACAACAAGCAGAGGGTGAACATTTTGGGGAATTTTGGTGGATAATAGGGGAGGCTGAGAGACATGACAGAGATGGTTTCAAAGCGAGAAAACAACGGGAGTAAAGGGACAAAAAATTGCAGGGTGGTGATGGTGAGAACAGAGAGATGGCGATGGCGATGGGACAGAAGGGAAGACGCGCGAGAAGCGAGAGTAAAAACAAATGAATGACAAAAAAAATCCACGATGAACAGGTAGCAAAAATGTAGGGATGTGGGTATAATGGCTGAAAGTGGAAAAAATTATGAGGTCTGCTGAAGAGAAATTTAGAGAAAAAGAGGGAATTGTGGCTAGAAAGAGCAGGCGCATGTGAATGGGTGAGTGAAGGGATGCTGGGACAGAGATGCTAAGAAATAACTAAGTGTAGATATTAAAAGGGAAACAACAACGGAGGAAGAAGCAACACAAAAAATGTCAAACATGGGCGATAATGGCAATGAAAGAGAAAGAAATTACAGGCGAGTGTGGCACAAATACAGAAAAAAAATTTATAAAACAGATGTGTGGAACAGAGTGAGCTGCAGTGTGACAGAGCATCTTCACAGGAAATAGCAGGAGGGGAAAGATAGTGACAATTGGGCTAACAAAGATACACAGCCTTGCCTTGATGGTGTGTGTGTGTGTGTGCACGCGTGTGAGAGTGATTGGATGAGGAGGGAGGGGGCAGATTGTGTGCAACACAGTCGATGACAAAATGAACCAACATAGTGGACAGAAAGATGACCAAAAAATGAGACGGTGCAAGAAAGAAGAAAAAAAAAGGACGAATAACGAATGTGGAGGCGAAATGTGCAGGTTTCACGTCCAAACTGACCTGGACCGCATCGTCTCCATCTTTGTATATAAACTTGTCACAAGAAAAGAGTCAGGAATAAAATCATACTCGTATTTATTCCTCCTTAAAATGCAGAGAATGTGTTTTTGCTTCCCCGCAAAATTTGTTGGATTTGATGTTGATTAAAATGCTTAGAAATTTAGCTCAGCTACAAGAAAACAAATATACTGCAACAGGAGCAGGTATATGTCTAAAATACAGACACAAAGACTCGGGATCAACTGGTTTTCATTCTTATTTGTGCTACAGCTATTTCAGCACTGAATCCGAGCCAAAATCCTGCCGTCTCGTTTTCGGCTTGACCACCACATTTATCCGATGGGGGCTGAAAGGATCTCATAAGTCCAAGGATGGCAGAATTTTCTCCACCCATAGAAGATCATATTATCCTTCAATTTGGAGTTATGAGGTTGTCATGTGACCGCGGGGATATTTATGTTTGGAGTATTTGGATTCGGGGTGAAAATCCCAGCGCAGAAAAAAAAAGCCTGTAAATTCACTAAAACCCTCGTTTTGTTTTTGTCACTGTGATGAACTGCGCGCACCTTTAATTGTGATTCCACCTCTCATCTTATTGCTTTCTTTACAAACAGGGAAAGGTCTGCTGGCTCTACAAGTGCAAACAGATGAAGGAGTGACTGAACGAGGTGTGCCGAAACCAGGCCGCCATCCTCTCCTCCAGCCGTGCAGTCCCGGTGATCTATAGTGCGTGCCGCGAGCCGATAGACGGCGAGGTTTACAGGTTTATCGATTGGACCCGACTTAAATTGGCTTCCAATTAAACAGAGCGCTTATTTGACCTCTTTACCCCTTCCTGTCCTCTCCTTTCCTGTCCTGTTAAATATCCCCCCTACCTCCATCTTCTCCTTATTTCCCCCCCACCTTCCTCGCCACTGAGCTTCTCTCCATCGACACATCCATCTCTCGCTCAGTGTAATACCTCTACTCCCTTCCCCCTTCGTCTATGACCATCACCCCATCCCCATTCTCAGTTAACAGCACCTTCCCCCCTCTATTTAAACCCCTCTCTCTCTCTCGCTCATCGCACGGTGCTGCAGTCGTTTCCTCTCTGTCCTTTTCCCCAGATATGATCTTTGCTCTGTTTCTCTCTTACACTTTCTCTCAGTCAATCCATCAATCGCTCCTTAAATAACAACGATGAATTATTAAGCGTATTTATTCAAACAGCATTAATTATAAAATACAGGCAGTGCGTCAGTCGAATCGGCTGTGGACGGAGAGGGAGAAGAAGAAGAAGAAGTAGTGGCAGGAGAAGAAGGAGAAGAAGGTATGGGAAGGAGGAGGGTGAGGTGGTTTATGGTTAGGGTTGAAAATTGGGGAGAGAAAAGAAGAAGAAAGAGGTGAAAAGGGGGGTTAGGAAATTGGTGTGGCTAGCGGAACAGCTCCTCTCCCTCCCCAGCACCCCATCCCTTGCTCCCCACCCTTCCCTTCCCCGGTCTGCTTTGTATTCTGTGGAGATGACAGGGGGAAAGCTTTATTGCTCTGAGTTTGTATCGATCGGGGCCCCGCAGAGGGGGTAGCCAGACCCGCGCACGCTGGAGGCCCCTTCGCAGAGGCCGCCGATTCCTGCCTTCAGCCCCCCTCCTCACCTCACACCAGCCAAACACACCCTTCCCTCTTCTTTCTCCCCCCCCCACCCCTTCACTTTTAAAAATGCGTTCTCCTTTTCTTGTTTTGAGAGGTCAAGAGACGAAGCGCGGTGGCTTTTATTTACTTGCATGCAACATCAACGCACCCAAACAACACGGAAAGCCTCGCGCCGAGAACGGAGTGTAAATGAGAGTGAATGAAAACACGAAGACTTTCCACAAGCAGAGGTGAAACGCATTCGCCTGGAGCAGCAACACTCACACGAATACGCTCACATGTAGCAGCACCTCACATGAAGAGGCACACACACAAACACACACTTTGCCCAAACACAATCCCAAGCTGCAGGGCTGAGCTGCTGTCCTGACCGGAGTTGCATCAGAAATCCCTAATCTGGGAGCGTGACCATCCTCAGTTCCAGCAGGCAGGGATCAGGATGCTCCGGGCAGATTCCGAATTTAAGGATAAGATGGGATGGGGATGCAGGTTCTGAAATCACCCCTGGGGATGGAGGTACGGGATGGAAGGGGGCGAAGGAGGAGGGGAAGTCGAGTGGTATGATTTGCCCCCCCCCCCGTGCCCTCTTACTGTGCGCCCACCTTCCCAGTGTTTCCAGGGGCACAGGGCTGTTGGACAGACAAGGGGGCAGATGACTCCCTTTTTTAGTCACAGTTATACAGATTCATCACAAGCAGCTGCAGCCGCAGTTTACATTTGGATGCTGGAGCAGCTGGGCGTTAAATCGAAAGGAGCCTACACAGAGTTACAGCTCCTAAAATACTGAAAATATCTAGTTTACTTTCCTTTTTTAAAATCATTTAAGCATTAAATGAAATATAATCCCAAACAGAAACAGAACGATCGCAGCATGATTATTTTTCCGGATATTTTAAGGCTTTAATGGATCATGATATTAAAGAGAGATGACAGGAAATCAGTGAGGAAAACAGGAAACAAAGGTCACCGACCTGACTCACACCAGAAATGCTGCAGTTCACGGTCAACGTCAACACCTTAAACATCAAGGGACACAAAAACCGATAGATCGGCCTGAAAAATGATGAATTTTTTAAATCCTGACTTTCATCTTTTTTCTGTAAGTGATGAGCAGAAAGTACAACAGAGAATTCTCAACTTTGGCACAACACAATGAAAGTTTTCTATATGCAAAAATTGTTATCTGTCATGAATAATTTACTTTAACAAAAAAAAAATTTGGCGCCGACTTTTGTCCAGAAAGCATGAAGTGGAATTTAATCAACAGCAGGTCAAGGAAGAGGATAAAACCCACAAGATTAGTTAACACGAGTGTACAAAAACTAACTCCTTTTTAAAGTATTAGGATTTTTTTTTAAATCTTGTCCAGCAGATGTTGTTTTTATAGTTTATAATGAAGAAAGGATGAAGATCTGTAGTGACAGTGTAAAAACATCATCATCAGCAGCAGCAGCGATAAAAAAAAGAAAAAAAGAGAGAGATCAATGATCAACAAATCAAATGTTTTCCTTCGAGGCTTTTCCACAGATTTGGGGTTTGGGATTGGGGACGGTCAATCGCCCAGATCTGTAACCTCCTGGCCACCGTCGCCTCCTTCCACTTAACAAATTCCATTTTGTTGAGGTGGGCTGAACGAATCGGCGTGCCAGCCATGGAGAGAGGGAGGAAGAGAGAGAGGTGGTCGGATGGACGGCTGGAGGGGAAAAATGGGTGCTCAAGGCCACCGTGTTCTGACCCCCTCTCCTCCTTCAACTCTTTCTCTGCAGAGTGGCTGTTATCTCTCTATTTTTACACTCCTTCCATCAACAGACCGCCCCAGACCCACTTATGTTCACTCACCAAATGACACATTGACACACACACACACATACATATATATATGTACAAAAACACACACAATTACAGATGTAGACAATGACCGCAGTCCTGCTAAGCCACTGTGAGTCATCAAGTGTGTGTGAGTGTATGCTTTATGCGCGCTATACGAGTTTGTATGTGCACTCTGTAACCTTTTTCAGGCACTGCAAATCACCTGCTGCCCTGCTGTTTGACCAGATCACGAGGGATCTTCTTTGGCGTTAACGCAGGTCTGGAAACGCTCTTCTTCACTTTGTTTTATTTTTCTGAGGATATGTCATAAATGAGGCGATTTCTTTTTCTTTTTACATTTCATTCAGACTTTAATTAACTCTTTAGAAAACAGCAACGGCGACAACAAAAAGACAATAACAGCTCACCGTATACCAAGGTTGCTTCTTTCAGGTGAAAAACTTTTTATTTCCCTGCCTAACACATCAGTTTCACTATTTTATAGGCAAAAATATTTTATTAAAGCGAAAAAGGGAATTATTTCAAATTAAAATTCCTTAAATCAGCTTTGATAATTGCTGCAACGCCTGAAAGTAGAGACGGAATTTTTTTTTAAAATGCCGAAAATAATCACATCAGCGAGGCAGCAAACCCGCGCGCGCGCGCGATTACAGGCTTCCAGAGCAGAGATAATTGAAACAACCATAGAGAGGATAGGTGCATGCGTGTGTGTCTGTGTCGTCATATGGATCAGATCCATAGGGGGTCGACTATACAATAACGACCAATTTAATGGAAAAGTCTTTTTATTTTTTTGTGCCGTGGGTGGAATGTGTGTGTGTGTGTATATGTGTGTGTGTGTGTCACTGAGATTGTACCACACAAAAGGGATGCCAGCATGATGCCATTTACTTTTCACTACAACAACATGCCTTACAATACGTATTTTCTCATTATGTGTGCTATAATCATCTCCTTTATTTGTATGTGCGTGTTGTGTGTGTGTGTGTGCACCCTGGTTTCAGAGATGAAAGCTCGCCGGCACATGCTGGACCTCCACCAGTGTTTTTTGCAATTCAGACCATTCTTTCCTAAATATACACACACAAACAAACAAACAAACAAACACACACTCTCACACTCACACACACACACACACAAACCCTGCCTGGCTGACTGACCTACCACCATTTCACACTACTGACCAGTACAAATTGGATAAGGGTCCATTCTCTCTGCACCAGCACACTTCCACACACAGACACAAAGCGCACATGTACACGTATAGACAAACACACACACACGCTCGCACACACACACAGGCGCGCACGTGCACAAACGTGATGTACACATCAAGCTCAAAATGGCCGAAAAAGCTGCGGTTGGAGTCGGTCTCTCAGTGGTGAGCAAAGTTACAGAGCAGGCAGCGAGTGAGCGCGAGATAAGGAAAAGTGCACGCCGCTTCCTCTTCTCCTCTGCGCTCGACGATTTCTTTTATTTTCCCGTCTTAATGCCAACGATCATCCGTGTTTATGTTATTGAATGAACCTCGTTACGGGACACAGCCTTGTTTGTGTTCTGTGTAATAGTTTTCCTTTCTGCTTTTCGTTCCTCGGCCTTTATCTTTTGTTTTTTAGAGGCTTAAACATACGATGCAGATTTCCTTTTTGCATCCAGTCCTACTTTTCCTCTTTGTTAAAGCACCTCTGTGTGCATTTAAACACGTTTGTTTGCTTTATTAACCATGTGACCTTGCATAGCACCCCTCCCGCCACACGTATCAACAGTATTTATATTCACATGCTCAAAGTTCTCACCTCTCTATTCATACTAATGAAGCACTATTGCAAGGCCTGCTTTCAATGCGGCAGCTCATGTCACAATGCAGTGTAGTACAGAGAACACGCTACCCTTTGCTTCCACCGTCCCCTCACAACCATCGGCTTCATAGTGCTATGTAATTATAGCTTGGCCTTGCTATACCCCCCTATAGTGTCTAATTGTGTGGATGCCAGGGCTCCATGCTGTTAGGGAGCGGCTGTATTGTGTACGTTTCTGATGGTTGCTTTTTTTTCCATTTTTTTGCACAGGTCTGGTTTCACCACAAACAGCTGAGTGGAAAAAAAGGACTGATGTGTTTTCCAGGTTTTATAGGTTAATCTTTCTACACAGAGAGATGTAATCACTAAAGAGTGATCATATGAACCCTTGTTTGAGCTCTTATACTTTTTATTTTTCCACAATTTGTTCAGAGTAGGATAGCATTTAAGTCTTACCCTTATTAGTTTATCTCCACAAATCAACTAAAAAAAGATCCTAGGAAAATGTAATCAGACTACCTAATGAAAATCAAACCATTCAAGCAGTTTAACTTAACAAACTGCAGATACTTACAGACATAAAACAATGTCAACATAGTCAAAATAACTAGTTTTAGTTACTGTGTCCAGTTTGGAGGAAAAACAAATAAAATGCATCTTCTAAATGTTTCACTTCTCTGATAAGCTTAAAGAAGTTCTTGTTGAAAACTGTCACATTTTCACATTTAAGGATGCTTAACGGTCTCAGACGCTTTCAGAAAAATAAGTAGAAAATTCATGAATTTCAGCAATGTCAAGTTTTTCCATATTCAGAGAGCATGCCGTTTCCACGTCACAGTGGATCTGTAAGAACAGCCGTTACATGCAGAGACGTGTAGGTAAACAAGAAGTTTTAGAATTAAAACTGTTTCTTTTGTAGCACACTGACAGTCCGTCTCACACCAGGAACAAAAATCAGTAAGCAACTAGTTTTGTAGTTTTACCACTTTATGGAGCAGAAACTGGGCTGAATTGGACCCTTTGGTGGGGACAGTTCTGGCATGCATGACACCTCAGTGGTGTACGAGAATATTTAATGCATGTTTGCACCAGCTGTTTTACAACTACATAATTAAAACATCCTACAAACGAACCTTGGAAATTATTTCATTATTAAAGTTATATTAAAGAGTCATTTTATTTCTGAGTTTAACAGTCTTGATGACCGTAACACATTAATTATCAACACATTTTTTGGTGCAATAATTGGACATATTTTGGTGAATCCTGAGTTAGATAGAAATAGATTCACATATCAGAGCAGAGACGTGTGAGAAGAAAAACAGGACGTTGGAGCTGACACATCTCCACGAACCGACTGATCGCCTGAAATGAGAGCTGCTCACTTCACCTTCAAATGACCAAGCGGTGTCATTTACAGCTCCACTCATATATATTTACACAAACCGCTGTGATAGTTTTAATTAAAAACATGCATCCTAGTATGAACTTGTCAATCTAGCTGTCATATAAATTTTCACAGTTCTTTACAGAAAGTTGCCCATTATTCTGGGAATGATGATGGAAAGTCGTGTGTTGCTGTCTGTGTTGCAGTGATCCAAGGCTAACAACAGACTCAGAGTAGAAAGATTCACGGCTGCAGATACATCACTGACCAAAGTGACGATAAAAATGGCTCAACTTCTTTTAGCTTAAAAATTATTTAAAAAACAAACGCATATATTAGAATATTTTAGATTATCTGTCATAAATGAAGAAAAAAGTATATTATGCTTAACACAAATATCCCTTAAAAAAGATCACGTCTGCACTGCATCGTTATCTTGGTTGCTTGAGGAATTATGATCTATAATCTATAAAAACCACCTAATGTTTATGTGGTTTTGACTGTGCTGGCTGGACTGGAATTAATCCTTCTGATGCTTCAAAAGTATATTTCCAATATTATTGTCATGAAACTGTTATGAGCACTAATTTATATCAGACAAAGAGCTGTGGAAAAATCTTTTTTTTAATCTTCTTAATGACTTGTAAATGGAATAATGCCACTTCATTGGTTCAGAAGCACATTATTGGTCACTTGTGGCTGCTGTGGCTGCATAATTTCAGGATGTCTCTCGTTGCTGTCGGTGGCCGTGTGTTGGTCTAAGTTGGAGCGCATTTGTAAATCTGAATATTTGCACAGCAGCGTGCGTTTGTACACAGAGGCGAGCCACGTGGCCCGGTGTTTTTACATCTGTTGACGGGGCACACGGGGTGATATCTCACGGTAATCAATGAACAAGGGAATGAGAGGGGGGGAGAGGGATAGAAGGGGGGAGGTAAAAAGAAAATCGGTAAGGAAAGCAGGTTATCTCCTGTCATTAACGGAGGGATTCCCGCGCGGAGGAAAGGAAGGAGGGGCAGGCGGGTAGCGCAGGGGAAAGACCTGGATTCATTGAGAAAAAACAGCGTGTTTGGCATGAAGAGAAAGCAGACAATTATCTATATTGATTAAAGCCAGCCAGCCAGCTCAGAGAAGACAGAAAACTATGGCTGGATCAATAGTGAGGGAGGAAAGGAGGGAGGGAGAGAGGGATGTAGGGCAAAGGAAAGAGGGATAGCTGGAGACAGTCGAACCGGTGAGGGATTCAGGAGAGACGCGACAGATGAAAAAATTAGTATTACGAGGAGATAAAAAGAGAAAATGAATTAAAGCAAGATGAGGGAGGAGTGAGAGGGAGAGGTGGCAGAGAGCAGATGACTGGCAAGAAATCTCACGGTGAGGGATGAGGTCGATGGATCTAACAGAGAGATAGTAAAAGTGTTAATGAAAATGACGGGTGGGCATTTGATGACTTGGCATGTAATCTATTTGAGGAAGTGAGCGTAAGGAGATCAATAAGTACAAGTGTACTTGTGATGGTCGGATTTAAGATGGCAGCAAAACCGGAGGAGCGGGAAGGGCTTGTGATGGAGGGATGCCGATGAAGGTGAGAGTCCAGGATGAAGGAAAACGATGGAACAAAAGCAGTGAAACTAAAGATCCTCAGAGCCCTGTGTTTGTGTCTGTGTGTCTGTGAATATTACATTACCAGGAAACCACATCTGGATCAAAGACACCTAAAACACCTGTCTCACTTAGACAACAAAGAAAGGACTAAGAACAGAAATGCTAAAATGTGGTAAAAGAAACTGTGCATCATAAAAGTAAATCACAACTACATTAATGGTTAACAGCAACCTAAAGTCAAAGCTAAGCTAAAGACAAAATCTTAATGCTAAACTAGAAACAATAAGAAAAAAAGCAAAAATAGAAACATTACAAGGACTCCCAGAAACTGCAGATCTGCAGCAGAGGGTCAGGCCTCCTTGGATAAAAGAAAATGACTGAAGATGACCTGACTTCTGTATTTTTCCAACACTCTCTAAACAACTGCAATCAACTCGCATCCAAGAAGGTTAGCAAAATGAAAAATGTCCTAATATAGTACTTGTCAAAGTAAAGCCTGCAAAGCCCCGGGATTTAATGACCTATAGTCCTCAAAACAAACTTTGCTATAAATGATAAAACTGCACTGTAATACTGAGATGTAATAACTCTATCAGGGGGAAATTTACATCAAACAACACAAGAATTGCAAGTTATCTTTGGATCAGCAGAAACTAGTGAAATGATTGTCTAATGTTATTAGTTTTAAAAGTTTTAGGATGTTTTCACTCTTCACCCCTTGTTTCTTTCTTTCCTTTTTGCTTTTGAAATGTTCTCTCACTGAGCAGGACTTCCAATTTTTTATGCGCTTTTTGGCTTTATTGTGAAACACTTTGCTTTCACATATAATTACTTAAAGTGATTTATACAGACGCAGCTTTGTTGAAGAAGCATTAGGAATCCTCAAAAAGTTTGAGAAGCTGATCTAACACTATAGCCAGGTGTAAAATATTTCTTGAGCATTTTTTATTTATTTTTTATTATATTGGTTAAAACCCGAGCTGCTCTTTGTCTCTCAGTCTCCCTCACCATCACTTTCCTTAACTCTCCCTCCATTATTTCCTAATTCCCTCTCTCAGCAATTTTGCAGCCTCTCTTCTTTCACTCCCACTTTCATTCACAATTTCTCCATCACAATTTGCCCCTCTCTTCAGTCCTGCCTCTGCCCATTCATTCCCACTCTCCGCTTCTCTCTTCTATCTCTTCTTCCACAGGGTCAGCCTGATGGTCACCAAGGTGCTGTAGTGAGCAGTATGGAGGATTGTAGGTCTGGGGCGAAATGGTCCTTAAATGGCTCTCAAACTCACACTAGCTTTATTGATGCTCTGGCCTGACGCCAGCTAGCCTCAGTGCGCTCCATGTGTGTGTGTGTGTGTGTGTGTGTGTGTGTGTGTGTGTGTGTGTGTGTATGTCGGGGAGAGTGGCGCTGATTGCTATGTTGATTATACAGAACAACCCGACACCTTTCTGAAAGCTTCTTAACACAGATGCTGCTAAGAGACAAGACAGAGGCAGGTGGAAAACAACGCCGGCCTGAGTTTAAAAACAGCCAACCCGGTGGATGTAAAAAACATATAAAATGCTCCTGCAAGCTCGACAAAATAAGAACTAAACTTTTGCACTTTGGAGATTATAGTTTTTGTGGGTTTGCTGGTGAATCATGCTGCAACACACTGCAAGTGTTGCAGTGATTCACGCCACGTCCGCCTTTATTATGCATGTAAAATTTAAAATGGGAATGTGGCTTGAACACCTTTCTCCCAGCTTGCAAAACTTTACAACAATGATTTCTTTAATAATGCAAAACATTAGATTTCTTTTTCAAACTAAGATTTAAGCGTTTATAAGAGCATCAGGTGGTACGGGACACCAGATGAGAACAATTGGCATACTGTTTTCTTCTTCGCTGACACAAACAGTAAAGTGTTGCTCTTATAGCTCAGGGTAGGCCTCCAGTCTTTCAGGCACTGAAGGGTGTTGAAAGATTGTTGAAAGGTGCAAAAGCATGAGAGAACAGCGTTATCCTGTTGAACTAATACATTAGATTCTCTTCTCTTGAACCAAGACTTTTGGAAATGACCTAAAAACAATTATATCTAATCGCTGAAAACTTTCAGTTATTAAATGCCTTTTCTTTATTAAATACAGTACAGCAGAGACGTGACAGAAACAGGCGAGTGAGGAGAGGGAGAAAAGACCTGATGACATGGTGAGCATGCTAAACAACGAGGTCACCACGACATCTGGTTCATTGCGATTCCCAGGGCTTCAAATACTGATGTTTAGTCTAAGCTGTGCTGTCTCACACAGGTGTCCTTCTGTGTCGGAGCCGTGAGGAACCAGCCTATGGCAAAAGTGAGACTGGTGACACTTTATAAGTCTCCACTTACAGAGACTTATGAAGGACATTTTGATGCTACATTCAAATAGAGTGGATAATATTCTAAAAACAACCCAAACTCAGAGCAAAGCAAGTAGTTTTTGGTCTCTAAACCTGAAAACGAACGCACATCCTTGTGTCCACAAGTACAAGTGCTGGATTCAAAAATCCACACCCAAAAATAGCTCCCGAATAATGGCAGCTGTTTACTAACCATAACCAGCGATTAAAATCTAAGTGTGATACAGAGAAACAAACACCTAAATGGATCACGAACTGTCTTCTTTGTTGGTGTTTAAATAAATAACCACTACTGCTGCAGTCAGTGCATCAATGCACACGTTGTGTAGATGTGTAATGACAACACTAGCACTTTATATAGCCTCTGTAGAAATTATCCACATATCTCACTTATCTTAACTGCACTACTGTATAGCTCTGTAAATAATCATTCTGTACATACGATAATTCTTAACCCTACAACTGTTTACAACTTGCATAGTTCACATTTCTGTATAGCTGTATATCTCAGATTCTGTAAAGTTATTTATTTCATATTCTGTATAGTTTTTCATATTTATATCCTGTTCATATCCTGTACATAGCTTGTACTCACTACAGCCTGTACATACCTATAGTTATAGAATATTCACAACATACTTCATACCGTGTACATTATAACATACCATAATAGACCCATTTCTGTAATATACTTACATATCTATATTATTGCTAATATATATTGTAATATATCTATATCACTAAAGCACTTCTGGATGGATGCAAACTGCATTTCGTTGCCCTGTACCTGTGCATGTGCAATGACAATAAAGTTGAATTCTAATTCTAATTCTAATTCTAACAGAACAGCAGTAATTGAGACTTTGGTGTGAGAATGTTTTGTGTGATGTGTTGTGATGCATTTTGGGTTTTCCACACTGTAAAATGTTTATGTTTTGAACTCTAGGAACTCAAGGATGGCGGTAAAATCCTAAAATGTGAAAAAAAATGCAACACAACACAACAGCCCTGCATTCACACGAACACTCAGTGATGTTTGAAAGATATGACTAGAACCGATAACTGATAACGAATTAAAACAAACTGTGGTTGTTTGCTGAAAAACCACTGTGGTGGACATATTTCTCCTTGTTTCACATTCTCTCTTCACGCACACACACGCACACACACACACGCACACACACACACACACACACACACACACACACACACACACACACACACACACACACACACACACACACACACACACACACACACAGACGGCTACATATGAATGGCCTCAGTCAGTCATACATGGTTAGGAGTCTCATCCACATTCTGGCTGAATGTCTGCCTTCTTTTTCTTCAGCTGACATTGGCATGTTACTGTGGACATAATGCAACACAAAGCAGCGTGCACGCTCAAGACACGTGCACACGCACACACACACGCACGCACACACAAGGAGCCTGTTCACTCTCCTCTTTCCGTCTCCCTCACACAGACAGACTTGAGGAGCGATCAAAAGTGCAGAAATCTTTGTCTCAACTCAGAAGACCAAATCAATTCAAAGAACTCGAGCTTTAAATACGGAGCGGAGCTTTTTAATACCCGTAGCACATAAATAATATGCAGATGTTATTACTGCTTCACATTTTTATTCCACCAAGGGAAAAAAAAGAGATGAAATATTTTGATATATCACTATCAGGATGCCTCAGTAACTAGCCTCACTTTGATATTGCTTCTGACGTACGACTGATGAATGACTGAATCCAATAAAATACATTCTATAGAGGCAGACTTGATGAAATTTGGGATGCAAACGTATGTTAAAGTATGTTTTCTATAAGGGGTGGGGTGGTTGCAGAGTTGCCATGGTTATATGAAGCAGTGGGTGTATGATTGGGGGGCTGGGGGATCGCGCTTATGAAAAATAAATTTCAAAAAGCCAGCATTACCTCTGCTCAGGCCCAAGCTCCAGCCTTTGCATTTCAATGTGAGGTGCAGCCTCCATTATTTATGATGCTTTACACCTCAAAACCACAGCCTACCTCCCTCTCTCCAACTCTCTCTTTCTCCCCTTATCCCCATAGTAACCACTATCCCTGGGTCTCCAGAAACACCGTCCGTGTGTGTAGCGGGAATCAGACAGCGGCCTGTGGGATGGTTTGGTACCACGAGGCATTTGACAGGCGACAACTTGCAGGAAGTTCAAAACTAACTTGATATGATTGTGAAACATCGCATTTTAACATCTCCGGAGACTGACAGTAGGATTTTACTTCTCTGATATCAGAGATTGACGCACACAAAAGCTGCGGAGGACTACGTGTGTTCTCCGCTTTGATTCTGGTGTTATATTTAAGCTCGTTCAGTGATGGTGCAGGCTGTCTATCAGCATCTGTTACATGTCAAAATATTCACTCTTTGGCGAGCGCTTTTTCTGTCACTCCGCCTGATAGGAGGCATGAAGAGTTTTATCTTGGCATGCAAGATGCTACACATGCAGAAATGTACACTATATCCACACTAAACTGAAGACAAACTTCAGATTTGTGGGGCTAAAGCTACACCATTCATTCCTGCACGAGCAGATTATTGAAAAGAAATAAGATTTTTGTGTATAAAGTGTAACTATCACGACTGAGAACCCATAATTGGGCCGTACAATTGTGATCACCGTGTCAACACTATTTCTGTGAAAGAACCGCAATCAGTTAAGTTATAACCCACCGGTGAATTGATCCAACTTTAATTCTACCGTTTTCGCCCAGGTGAAACTTATATTGTTTGTCACAAAATAAGAAAAAAAGCTTTTTGTCGCATGAAAATATCTACTCTGGCAGTAGACAAAAAGAAAACCACAGCTCCTTAAAAATCCCTTCAGCTCAAAGTGCCACTTTACTCCCTACACTCCACCCTTTTTTCACATGATGCATTCTGTTTCAAGAATCCAGAAACTCATTCTTGAGAAAACCAAAAATTCTTGACAGGCTCAGCGACTGCGGGATCAGCACTGGTGTCAGAATTTCCCCGAACCCTTTCTGAGACTGACTGGATGCTGACAGAATATTTTCTGGAGTGAAAATGGCACCCAAATCAGTCGAGACCGAGCCTGAAAAGTTACAAAAAAAACCTATAAAGGGCTTTTAAACATGCCTTTTGCAGATTATTTTACATAACAGTACATTAAGAGATATACAATGTATGTCACATGTACTGACAAACCAACCTGATATCACAGCAAAGCGCGTTATAGGTGCACCGGTCCTCCGTGTCCATTTCACACTTTGGAGAGAAAAAGCATCAAACATCTGCATGCAGAAGTTCAAGTACCAGCAGGGGGAGATAATATATTTAAAACCCAAAAGTCACTAGTGACCAAGAAAGATCTGAAGAACATTTCAGTATAGAAACGATTAAGCTAGGTGGCTAAAATGTAACTACATGTAAATGTGTTAATAAAGTCCTTTTAAATGCTTTCCCGTGATTATTTTCACTTTCTCTCTCTCTTCTGCTACTAAAGATTAGAGCAACTTTCCATGTGTGCCCATTTCATGCTTTGGAGAGTTAAAGTGAGAAATGGACCTGTTGGACCGGTGTGTCTATTGTACGTTTTGCTGTGATACTAGGTTGGATGAACTTATAACAGAACTGTCTGCTGAATATTGTTGTTGAACACCGTAGCCAGCTTTAGCTGCAGCTCAATTTTTGCCCAGAAGAGTTTTTTTTTTTTTATCACTCTTGTCAACCTCATTGCATATTTTCAGCTAAGACAGGCAGTTATTTTGCGATAGAAGGCTCTAAAAACACACGGTCTGGTTTCTGCTTAAAACCAAATGGGAGACACAATTAAAACACAATTAAAAGCCCCTTTCAGACTTGCATTTCTTTCCATTAATCTGATGTCACCTGAATGTGATGTTTTTGGGTCTATATGAGCATCCTACCCACTTTACCCTAAAAGCTGCTATGGTGCTCGCACTAGTTCAGACCTCATGATAGTTACATGGCATGAATCTGAATATATGGTGTTAAACTGCAGCACTGTGCATCCTGCTAACAGACAGATACAGACATCTAAATAAAGCTGTGTCAGGACTAACAATGCTCATTGCCCAGTCCAACAGGTCTTTTGCATGTATGCAAAGGTTTTTGTGCACACGTTCACATTCTCTCTCTCTCTCATATTAATATTATATATTATTAGATTATTAGCTTGACTTATGCTAACTTTGTGCTCGCCTCCTGTACAACTGAGATTTGTGATAAAAGTTTGGTTGGTTTTTTTTTTTTTTGTTTTTTTTTGTTTTTTTTTAAACAGCACCAAATCGCTATCATCATAAACAAAATGGCGATAATTGTGACCATGAAACACGGCTGAACAACATCACATTTTCCTTTTAGCAGTAGCGTCGCAAATGCACCGTGTTATCAAAAGGACATAGAACATTACATTATGATTTCCATTTGACACAAGAGGATGTTTGTTGTTTCTGTTGATTTTCCATCTACAGCATGAATATCGACTTGATAAGAGCACATCAGCTAGCACTGCATAAGAACTACACTGCCCTTGAGGATCATCTTTACTGCATTCATGGTCTGTTTGAAGTGCAGATGGTCCATGAAAATAATCGAAGCTACAAGAAAACACAACAAAAACATAATTTATGGAATTAACTTGAGGGCTACATGCCAATTTTCTCAAGTTCAGGTCTGGCCGAGCTGTGTGCGAAGGCTGACATGCAGAGTACGGGGTTGGTGGCCCTGCATGCAGTTAAAGTGTAAAATGAAACTAATGTAATAACTGCAGAGCCTGGAAGGGATGAGCCTTTTCATGGTGGAAGATTTATAGTTTCTGAGCGCACAAGAATCTCCATTTCCTGAATTAGACGAGAACTGACCCCAGCCCAGTGACAATAGTTGGCCAGTAGCGTTAGAACATCTGCCAGACATTAGTCAAACACACCATCGGCTAAATGATGGAGCTTCTGAGGGGGTTGTAAATTACAAAGGGAAAGAGGGGTAATATCCATCAGTCCATCCATCTGTGTGCGTGCGTGCATGTGTGTGTGTGTGTGTGTGTGTGTGTGTGTGTGTGTGTGTGTGTGTGTCCAAACCCTCGGACAAAAGGCCTGCTGCTGCTGCGCTGGCCAAAAGCTCTGCTGGTCAGACTTAATGAACCTCACCCCCCCTTCGGTCCATCACACACACACACACACACACACACACACACACACACACACACACACACACACACACACATATATAAATATATATACACACCACCCATCCCCCAGTCCCTCTCTCCCCTCTCCAACTCTACCTTGGCCTTCAGTGGCTGTGTCACTGCTAATATTGACGACACCCCCTCTCTCTTTCTCTCTCTCCTCCCTCTCACTTGCTTTGGCCAGCAACCGCTGTTGTCCACATCTCACCTCATCCATAGTAGACAGTATTGATTTTCAGCATGGAAAATAAAAAAGGCCATGAATTTTAATGCCTCACTGTCTGTCTGTCGCCCTCCCTCTCTCTCCTGCTCTCTTAGTACTCGTCCTTACCTCCTCTCCTTTTATTCTTCAGGCCATCTCTCTCTCTCTCTCTCCCCCTTTCTCTGATGTATCTGTCTGTCCATCTCTCCCCTTTCCTTCTCATTTTCTTTCTTCTTTGACCACTGCTCCCCATCTCTCTTGACCAAACCCACCCACTGCCATTCTCTCTTAACGTTGGTTCCCCCCCCCTCTTCTCCAGAGGGAAGCAAAGGGGTGAGAAGAAAGTGAAGAAGCAGGTGTGGAGGGTGCAGCGATACGTGTTTGGGTCAGTTGCCATTTCCAAGCTTGTTAACTAATCTGTGTGTGTGAGGGAGGAAGACATATGTGTGTGATGGGATTTGGAAATATCTGAAGACCGGATCTTTCTTGAATCTTAGTACAGCCTCGTTTAAAAACCTCTAACATACCGAATACGATCATAAATTTGAGGAAACACATGAGAAAAACCTTCCACCCTTTCTAGATCAAAAATTCAGTTAGTGAGACAGTTTCACGCCGTCTTACCTTCGAGTACGACCGAAGCAGAGCTCTATTGGATTTTTCTGTTTTTCAGATGGTTATTAGGGCTGAGAGTTGGCCACTGGTGACCACTACATTTGACGCTAGCTAATGCTGAGTGAAGTGAAAAAGCCACAAAAGTAAACACATCCTCCAGGAATCACTGAATCATGTTTCAGCTAAGAGTCTTTTTCTCTTTTTTTATACACATATTCAAGAAAATAATACATCTGCGGTGTGTACTTTTATCAATATAAAAGGTAAAAACAGAGTACTGGATTGAGAAAACTGACAAGTTGGAACATAGTGATTTCACCACTCAGGAACAGAAGAAGAAGAAAGTGGCAATTGCCATCAATGACAGGTTGCAAGCTGTCAGCGCTGACTGCATATCATCGTTGGCAGGCAAAAACTCTGCTTTTGCAAAAAGCTCAATTTTTAGACACGAAAAAAAAAAATATGTGGAGTTTTTCTGAAATTGTAATACTAGGTGTCAACTTTCATGGTTCAGATAACTCACCAAGTACCTAAATAACAAGCATTTAGTTCAAGCAAGCAGAAAAAAAGAAAAATGCTAAAATTACATGTTACTTGGATTTCACTGGACAGCAGTGTAATTTTTCCAAATAATCATCAGGAGTCATCTGTGCCTCCCACAGTTTAAACCACCAGCAGACTAGCTAGACGGTAGATGTGGAATGAAAACTATAATCTGAAATCAAACCAACAATCAGAGACGCGCAACCTTTCAATGCAGGACGCTAAGATATTACTGAAAAGTGGTGCACAGCTTCTACTGAATATTTTATAAAACTGAAACAAAAATCGGATCCATTTCTTCACAGTTTTTGCAAGTTAGCTCTGCCTGTGTTATATTTCACGTCATGTTTAAAAGGTTCATGCTTTCATTTCATTTGTTATATTTAAACTTGCCTGACTCAGTTACAACTAGTTTATGGGTTTCTCTTCTGCAGCACACAAAATACAGAATCACATTATGATCCAAAATATAAAACAGAAGCAATCAGCAGGAAAAAAAAAATGTTTTATATGACTGGTTGAATTTCTAAAATTGGGGTCTTGGTCACGTTTTTAGGGCAAGAAACTGCAACGGGGGGGAGTTGTTATGAATATTAAAAGCTCTTTCTTCAGTAAAAATCTGGCTGTTTGTTTAATAATTTGCTTTGTGTTAATGACCCAAAGTGAGACAGGGAGAGTGAATGTGTGCACTGAACTTCTTTGCTAAACATGGTGAAACACCAGATGCTATATTTGCAGGTTTAGATCCAGAACTTTTTCTTTTGAGTCAGTTTGTGGACGTTTTGCCTCCAATGAGCATCACTTTCAACAATATGCTGATTCTTTTCTTTTTACACCTGCTAGAAATCTTGTTTAGTGTTGGACTACATTCAAATGTGAAATCCAACTTGTAAAAAATGACAATGATTAAAGTTTCTGTGACAGTTTTCATTTAAGACGTAGCTCTCACATCACATTTACGCACACAGTTAGCGGAGTTCCAACACAGTGAGCGTCACCTCAATTCGATGTCGAACAATCAACAAAGAATTGCTAACTGCAAACGAAGCAAGAGCCAAAACGAAACAGAATAAGTATTAGAGTCAGTTTCAACTTGTGCTCTGCTGATATCCTGGTGACAGCTCTATCCTACCTTTGATTACTCAGAGTTTAGAGTCTCATGATGCCCTGAAACGAATCTTCCATCAGTACAATCCTCCACAAAATTAGCTGCAGTTGTTGGTATGAAAGTCAACTATATGGGTTATTAATAGATTTAGTTTAAAAATCTGTACTAGCTAAAATATTTTTGCTTATAAGAAGATTTTCAACAGCAACAGCAGCAGTTTGACAGGCAGACAGCTGTGCATGATGCAAACAGACAAGTGTGTGCACAAAGCATCCACAGGCACAGGTTATCCTCTTTTGTTACAGGCAGTCATTTTGCATCCTCGACACACAGCACAGGTTCATCTGGAAAGTAAAATCATTGGTCTAGTCTATGCGCCAACTACATACACTACAGAGCAACCATTACCAGCTGACTAGCTTTGGCTCTTAGAGGGCAGAAGTCATTCTCCATTTGCTGGATAACCTTCAGGCCAGCTCAATCAACTGTCAATTGGGATGCTTTCAAAACAAACTCCAGCCCATTATCGGCAAGAATGCCACAAACACAAGCAGCAGGTTAAATGTCAGATGCCTGAAGAAATTGTTTTCCCACTTAACGCATCCTTGGAGTTTGTGATGCTCTGCATCTTCTCAAGGAATGCCACTTTTGCAGAAAAAAGAAAATAAAAGAAAAACCAACAAAAAATATTTGTAACATATTTGTATGTTTTCTCAGGATAATGTGCAATGTACAATCTGTATTATTATTTCGCTCTCAATGGGTGTTTATTCATCTCAGAGTGTCCTCTGCAGGCTAACAGTGCTTCGCTGGGACAATGGAGGTATTTTTCTGTTTAATGAAAGCTTAGTTATTTTCAGGAGACGGTTCAATCACTGCATTCATTCACCGTTACACGTGCAAACTGAAGGCCAGTGTGTGTGCGCTCTTAGACTTCATTTGTTAGCCAATATAGAATAGAATAGAATAGAATTCAACTTTATTGTCATTGCACATGCACAGGTACAGGGCAACGAAATGCAGTTTGCATCCATCCAGAAGTGCTTTAGTGATATAGATATATTACAATATATATTAGCAATAATATAGATATGTGAGTATATTACAGAAATGGGTCTATTATGGTATGTTATAATGTACACGGTATGAAGTATGTTGTGAATATTCTATAACTATAAGTATGTACAGGCTGTAGTGAGTACAAGCTATGTACAGGATATGAACAGGATATAAATATGAAAAACTATACAGAATATGAAATAAATAACTTTACAGAATCTGGGATATACAGCTATACAGAAATGGGAACTATGCAAGTTGTAAACAGTTGTAGGATTAAAGATTATTGAATGTACAGAATGATTATTTACACAGAGCTATACAGTAGTGCAGTTAAGATAAGTGAGGGTGTAGATAGTTTCTACAGAGGCTATATAAAGTGCTAGTGGTTGTGAGTGGTGGTTCAGTCCATGTTATTATTGTGTTTGAGGGTACAGTTGTCCATTGTGGGTGTGTGTATGTTCAGTCCATGAGTTTAACGTGGGTCAGATGTCAGGAGGCAGAGTTCAGGAGTCTGACAGCTGTGGGGAAGAAGCTGTTCCGGTACCTGGTGGTCTTAGTCCGGAGGCTCCTGTGGCGCCTCCCAGAGGGCAGGAGGGTGAAGAGTCCATGTGATGGGTGACTGGGGTCTTTGATGATTTTCCCAGCCCTTTTCAGACACCGCTTCCTGTAGATGTCTTTTATGGCAGGAAGTGGTGCTCCGGCGATGCGCTGGGCAGTTTTCACGACCCTCTGCAACGCCTTCCGGTCCGAGGCAGAGCAGTTCCCGTACCAGACTGTTATACAGTTGGTCAGGATGCTCTCGATGGTGCAGCGATAGAAGTTCACCAGGATGTCTGAGGACAGGTGGTTCTTCCTCAGAGTCCTCAAGAAGAAGAGGCGCTGGTGAGCCTTCTTGACCAGCTTGGAGCAGTTGGTCGTCCAGGTGAGATCCTCGGAGATGTGGACTCCCAGGAACTTGAAGCTGCTCACACGCTCCACAGCCGTCCCCTTAATGTGGATGGGTGGATGTGGGTCAGCATTCCTCCTGTAGTCCACGATGAGCTCCTTGGTCTTCTCGGTGTTAAGCAGCAGGTTGTTTCTGTCGCACCACTCAGCCAGACGATCCACCTCCTCCCTGTAGGCGGCCTCATCGTTGTCACTGATGAGGCCAATCACCGTGGTGTCATCTGCAAACTTAATGATGGTGTTGGAACCATCAGCAGGTCTGCAGTCGTGGGTGAAGAGGGAGTAGAGGAAAGGGCTCATCACACAGCCTTGTGGTACACCGGTGTTCATTGTGATGGTAGATGAGCAGCGGTTATCCAGCCGGACATGTTGGGGGCGGTTGGTCAGGAAGTCCAGTAACCATTTGCAGATGAGGGAACTGATGCCCAGGTCTGTCAGTTTCCTGATGAGTTGTGAGGGGTGGATTGTATTGAATGCTGAACTGAAGTCTATAAACAGCATTCTGGCGTAGGTGTTGTTGTTGTCCAGGTGTGAGAGGACAGAGTGCATTGCGATGGAGACTGCATCCTCTGTGCTCCTGTTCCGGCGGTATGCGAATTGGTGGGGGTCCAGGGTGGGGGGGAGACAGGATTTGAAGTGTGCTAGGACCAGCTGCTCTAAGCACTTAGTGATGATGGGGGTGAGTGCTACTGGGCGGTAGTCATTGAGGCAAGATGGGTTGGAGTTTTTGGGTATCGGGACGATGGAGGTGGATTTGAAGCAGGCCGGTACCACAGCGTGGGCCAAGGACAGATTGAATATGTCTGTGAGCACTCCTGCAAGCTCCCCAGAACACGCTCTGAGAACACGCCCGGGGATGCCATCAGGGCCTGCAGCCTTGTGGACATTGATCCTGCTCAGCACCGCTCCTACATCGGTGGGGGAGAGAGTCATAGGTTGGTGGTCTGGCGTCATGTCTGCTTTGGTTGTGGTTGTGGGGTTCCCTCGCTCAAAACGAGCATAAAAGTTGTTGAGCTCGTTGAGGAAGGAGACATCAGAGGATGCGGGGGAGGGTTTGGTGGTCCTGTAGTCTGTGATGGTCTGGAGTCCTTGCCACATGCGTCGGGGGTTGGAGTTGGAGAAGTGTTCTTCTACCTTCTTTTTGTAATGGTGTTTGGCTTTTTTGATGCCCTTCTTTAGATTAGCCCTGGGTGGACTGTAGGCATGTGCATCTCCTGACCTAAAGGCAGTGTTGTGGGCCTTCAGGAGGAGACGAACATCCCGGTTCATCCAAGGCTTCTGGTTGGGGTACATGGTGATCCGTTTCTGGGTGGTGACACTGTCTGTGGTTTTGGAGATGTAATCCAGTACAGATGAGGCGTACTGGTCCAGGTCTGTGTGGGTGAACATATTCCAGTCTGTGTTTTTAAATCTGTCCTGGAGCACAATATAAGATGTATCTGGCTTCCAATAAAATTCAGCTCATGAAAAAAATGTAAGCGCTGGAAGAGCATCAACTTCAGTCACCTCCCGCGCAAAAACATGAAAATTGTTAGAGGCTAAAATTAATTTCTGGAATTCTTACTAACCACAAACATTTAAATCCTCCCGACTCAAACTGATACAAACCATCACTTTCATATCGTCCTCGCTGACAATACACTTAAAAACATAAGGAGCCTCCCGATCCTGTTAATCCACTCATCCACATCAATGTCAAGTCCACCGTCTGTGCATCCGTCTGGTTAGCTGACCCAGGCCCCACCCACCTTGACCCTGACCCCGAGCCCGTAGCACCAACCCCCACAGCAGGCCCCTCGATGAAGGACAATGAGCCCCTCCACAAAAACAGAAAGATAAAGGTGAAATTCTGTCCTGGAGTCCGTCTAGAATAAAAATAAATGCAATGAAAACAAAATTTCAGGTTACTATATATTAGTATTAAAATCTTTATATTAAAAAAGAAATGTATTTCTCTGTTTATCCCACCTTGATTTCACAATACTTGAAGTATTTTAAATAGTTTTAATCAGTTTCTACAATATTTACAGAGAAATCTGTGTTTGTTCAAAACCTGACATTATGCATCATATGACATGCAAGATGTAAGCATATCATCAATCAAATCTTTGTTTAACAACATAATAAAGTCTTTTTTTTTCTTCCTCTGTGTTTATGCAATTATGGAAAGACAGTTCCACTACTGATAAATGATTATTTTCCCCCCACTTGGAGTTTTAATTCTATGAGAACAACATTACAAGAGACGATGTGACGCCACAGAGTTGTGTTAGCCATCGCTTCCTAATGGTCAAACGTATTATCTGAGAAATCGATTTTTTACTCCATTTACTTCATGTTGAAGTAGCAAAACTACAGTACCCATAAGCAACTGTCACATGGTGGTCTAGCTGTGCCATCATGTTAGCAGGTCAGTTTCATGAGCTGGGTTTTTAATAGTTTCATCTTGGGTTTAAGAAATGTGACACCATGAGTGCAGAGGGTTGACGAGTCAACGTAGATAGGTGTGTTCAGAAAAAATGCTTTGCTCAGTTTTAAAACAAACAACACAGGGCGCCGTGCTGTTTTATTGATCTTTGTCTAGCATTGGTAGTTTCATGATATTTACAAATAAAATATCTATCTTGTCACTAATGCACATTAGATAATATCAGAAATCACTTTGAATGATTTTAATGCAGTTATGGTTCATTTAGACACAAAGCTAAAATTTTAATTATATAAAATTAAGATTTCTACTGAATCTATTACATTAATTTTTATTCTATAAATTTATATATATGGTACTGTCATTATCCTGGATTAATTCTTACCATTATAATCATGACGTGAAAACCACGTATTGTAGCAGTCCTAATTTCAAACAGAAATTGTCTCCGAGTAGATAAATCAGGATGTTTTCTTCTCTTCTGTAAGTAGCAGGAGGCTTAATGGCAGATGAAATCCTCGGCATGTTTTTCAGAGCAGGACTGACCCCAGCATGTCACCCCAGCCTATCCCCCAAACACGAGCCAGACCATCTCTCACTGACCCTCATAAAATATGAGCAAGCAAACACTAGTTCCCCTCCCTCCCTCCCCCCAGACCCTCACTGCCTGCCAGATCTGGTCTGTTGTGGTCTGGCCTGGCCCTGGATGGCCTGGCTCATCCCAGGACTTGAACTTGAGACTTGACACAACAGCCTGCCCAGGCGTGGACAATTGAAAGAGAAGAATAGGCTGGTGATGGGTCGCTTGCATATGAATTGTTCCGGGCATTGGAGAAGGGAGGGCTGAGGTTACGGGGTTAAGGGCAAAGGTTAACCCCCCGCATCCCCAGGTCCCGCGTGGACCGCTCCCTAACTGACGAGCAGACAAAGGAGATGAGGAGGGGGTTCAGGATGACACAGGGCGCCGGGCCCTTGGACCCCTGCCACCCCGGAGGAGGAGGAGTAGGGGGCTGGGAAATGAACACATAAGCATGGATTTACACATGCACACACAGGCAGATGCACTATACAAACACTGCTGGGCTCACATGTGCCACAGCTGAACGACAAAAGCACTAATTCGAACGCACACGTGGACACACAGGCACTCCCTCCACACAGAAGAGCCCGTTTAATTTCAAAAACACACACAAACACACAATCAAACCTCAACTCACATGAATGAACACACCGACAACATCCATATTAATATTTTATCATTTCTAAATTCAAATGTTAACATTAGAGCAACATTGCAGGTGTGCTAAACAGAGTCCAAAATCTGATCACTGATGATATTCAAACACATTTTTCAGACACTTTTAGATCACAGATATTAACCAAATATAAACATCATCATTAACGATCACCTTTACCACCACACAGCTCAATACAAAGAACCATTTAACCATTTCAGATGTTATAATACATTACGAACTTTGAAACAGTGAATATTTCCACACAGTATGTTAAATGAAAAGAACCATGTTTTAAGTAGACGGAGGTATACTTCAATAAATGCACATTTATGCTGTAATGATTTCCACTTGTTAGGACCGTGGTCTCTGTAACCTTCACAGCCTGCGGTTTAAATGCCTCTTTTTCCTTTTTGTGCTGCACAGAGCCCATTACTCTGCACCATAAATAATTTACAGAGCCAAAGACACACTTCAAGATTAACAGATATTCACTATGACAGCAATTCACACCAACTCGGATGTTTGAATGAATAAAAACTTTTTCTAAAAGTTTCAGTTTGTATTTCTCAGATGCTCCTTTTAATAATTAGACAACTGACTTAGAAATGAAAGGCCACAAGACTGATTCCTGCTATTGAGAAACTGGATTTCTATCAGTCAGCACCTTGACTGTAATTAACGTTTAACTTTATAAGGCTGGTGAATAAAATGTTGATAAAGAGCGCACAGAAATACAGACCTCTGCATCACTTACTGGACAGGCAAAATCAATTTAAGCTTCACTGCAATAAAGACTGATACATATCTCTCTTACATCATACCACAATACTTAGTACATCAGATTTTTGATGTACTAAGCTCTTCACTCCTCTTTTTCTCTAATTTAACCCCTTTCATGTAATTTTAGACATTCTGAGATCTTCTATTTTATGATAACATATTTATTATATATATATATTGTCATCCTTTGCTGTAACTTCCTATCTTTTGGGGAAAGCAAAGTATATGTTTATCACCAACCTGAGCATATTTACATTTAATAGAAATTAATGTTTCAATAACTGTATATTTCATAGGACTTTACCTCTGCCACTGAGCGCATGTGATCGGCCCAGTTTGTAAGTTTGTCTGAATTTGACCCTTGCCTCCTTGGCTCAACTTACAAGTGATTGACTTTTATAAAGATGCTTTACTTTTGCAACAGAGAAAAAAGGGCTAATTTCTTATCTTTACAACTACAAATCCTATTGAAATGAATAAAAGTTCAAGAAATTATCTTAATGTCACAAACTAATCCAGATCCATCTGGACCCAGGTACTCAGCGGGGAAATTTTCAGCCTTCTTTTCACATCGTCGTGACATGGTTGGCTTTTACGCTGACATCGTTAGTGTTTCTCCTCTGGAATAACGTTACACACAATCTGTGTGAAGGAACCGATAATCATACTCATTATCCACACTGAAAGTATTGAGTCAGAAATATTATGCTGTGGGATTGTGTCTATATTCCCCAGCTCTACTACTAAGGCCAACTAGGTGCAAATAAACTGAATGTTTTGTCTCCTGCAGTAATGGATGACTGACAGACTGTCTGAGCGAGCTGCCATCCAACCATGTTCTCTGACCCCGACAAGACTGGAGCTGCAGAGCTGGTAGCAAAAAAACAACCTTGTGTATGTGCGTGTGCGAATGTGTGTGAATGCATGTGTGTAACAGAACATGACGATGGTCGCCGGTGATCCCTCACTGCCTCGGGCAAACACTAGCTAAATGGACCTCACTCCGTCAGTGAGACACAGACATGGATAGAGGCTCTGCATGCGTGTGAGTGTAAAAGCCGTGCATCCAGATAGCGATGGCTGTGCAGCTCCAGCCACCATGTTTAAGCCGAACTGCCGTGTGGTGTGCTATCACTGCTGCTGCTGTGGTTGTGAGATAGATAGGAGGATTGGGGCTGGCCGGGCCTTTTCAAACCCCCAGAGAGCAGAAAGGGAGTGAGTGCTGGGCCTAAATGCAGAATCTCCTTAGCTTATACCCCCCAGGGACGCAGACACAGGGCCATTTTCTGGGAGAGAATCATGCCGCCAAGCGGACAGCGGATTTACCATATTCATACCACTCTTTAGAGAGGAGGAGGAGGAGGGAGAGGATCTTCATCTGTCCCATTTCACTGCTACGACTGTATGTGGCTGCCGCGGCTCGTGTAGCCACTAAAACCCCTAGGGGGAACCATTAAGGAGAACCTCGCTCACTCCCCACATTTCTCTCCCTCATCCCCCCCTGTTTCTACCGCCGTCCCCTCCCCACGTTTCCCTGCCTTCCTTTTTCATATGAAGTATGAAGCCTCTCTCATTCATCCGATATCCTCACTAATAAGGCTGGATGGTTTAGCCAAGGCCAAAGCTAAAACCCAGCAATATCTGCCATTTCTACATAGAAGTGGCTGGAATAAAAGGCAGGGCGGGGGCTGATGAAAGATGTGTAGCTGCTAAAAAGTACAGCTGCTATATTACTGCTGCTGCCAGCATGGAGAAAACAGCCCAGATTCATATCAATGGCTTTGATTGAAGCACCGGGAGAAACCCGCTGAAGGACGGTTTGTCAGAGATGTCAACATGTGTATGTGTGTGTGTGTGTGTGTGTTTATGGTCTGTGCGCACGAGGGTTGGGATTTGCTGAGAGATTTGTTTAGATACCTGTGTGGAATGAAGTGTGTGTGAGTACAGTGTCTGTGCATGCTTATGTTCACCACAGTGTGTGTGTGCATGCAAGTGCGTAAATAAGTGTGACACAGCTTCTGTGTGTGTCTGTGAACTCTGTGGATTGAGGTGGGGAGTGTTATAGAGAGGGGCAGGCAGGCTAACAGATTCATATCCAATATGAAGAGGTTAAAGTGACGAGTCCAATCCTCCCCACAGAGCAAAGAGAGAATGAGATTGAGATGCGAGAAGAGGAGGAGGAAAAGCAGGGAGGAAGAAGAAGAGGAGGAGGAGGAGGGAGGGGTGTAGTACAACAGATTAATTTCATTTCTGGACTGAGCACTCCTCTGCTAAAGAAAAAAAGCAGAGGATAATAAAAGAGGATAAAGAAGAAGAGAGGAGGGGGCGGTGATAAGGAGGTAAGCTGGGAGGAGGAGAAAAAAGCGTGAAGAGAAAAAAAGAAGAGTTTTTTCCCCTCTTTTATCTGATGTAGTAAATGTGTGTGTACTGTACGCGGAAGAGATTGGAGTCACAGAGTGTGAAGACGATTATGTGTTCAAAATTGCCCGTGAGTATGTCTGGCCTCTGTGCATCTGAGAGGGGGATACAGTACGGTGCAACTTCACAGCCTAACAAAGGCTTCTTAAATCACGTAGAGCAAAAATCAGCTAGTGAGTACAGTTTTGAATATGAAGCCCAGACTTCAAGCAACAGGCATCAAATCTGATAATTCCATTTCCTCAACAAAACTCTACATTTTTCTAGAGACACTTATATTAGAAATACAGTGTCTCACATAGCTTAGATTCTTCTTTCACTGGTGTTTTGGGCGCTTTAGATATGAGCATAATGTCTGCAGCTCTTTTTGAATCAGTATCTGTTAAACGAGTCAAACGTAAGGAAGCAGCATGATCACGAAGTTCTTGCAAACCTTACCTGATTTAAATTTGGCCAATCTCTCCTTCACGGTCATCTTCTCATGCAGCTCTGGACCACTTTAAGCTTTGCCAGGAGAGCTCTGTTAGCTTCCACTTGTGTGTTTGCATCATATGCTAGATCTCTTCTAGTACATCAAAATAGAAATCCTCTAATTTGAATACATTTTTGGAGCAATAACGGGTGGTGAGCAAACATTGTGTTGGTTCTTGTTCAGTCTGCTCTGGACTGGCACACTGAGGTATGATGACATACATGCAGGTGATTTTTACCAGATGTTTTCACTTAGATGCCTCCGTGCATTACAGCAAAACCCGGGACTGACAGTCTGACCCTGAAGGACAAATCCACTGTGAACAACCCTGTGTAAAAAAAAAAAAACAATGAGCATGCTCCTGACCCAGTGCCTTCACCTTCAGGCTATGACACTGCAGTCTCCTTCGCTGAAAGCTGCTGCTCATTCTCTAGGTCATTGCTGAAGACCTCGTCATGAGCTCTCGTCATGAGGGATGATAATTAGTTTGGATGTTTAAATTACTTTATTTTACAAAATTACTTCACAAAAAACAAAAACTCCCAGAGTCAAAATTACCCCACCACCACGCTCTGATGCTAATCATCTATTCTGCATTTGTGTCCCTACGTGGACCTTGGCCTTGAGATCACCGCACAGAAGTCAGGGCTTTGTGCAGGCCAGTCAATAATGTTCGCTCTGGTCTTCTGGAGGTAGCTCTTCACCAGGAATGACGTGTTTCGTGATGACCCATATCCACATTTTCTTTCAAAACCTTCACATATCCTTCTTTCTTCACAATTCCCTCCAACCTTAACGAGATTCCCAGTTCCAGATACACTGAAACCCCACAGCATAATACTCCCACCACCATGTTTCTTTGGTTTGCACATCTCTCCCTTTTATATCCAAACATAGGCAGCATCTATATGACCAAAGAGCTCTGGTTTTGCCTCATGTGAGCACAGAGACGCTTCCAGCATGCATAATCATCCTCCAGGCTGTACTTGGCATGGTTTAGTCTGCTCTCCATTCTTGGCAGGGTTCTAGTGATTGTCTTTTTGGGATTTAAATTCCCGACTTGGCTAAGTCACTCACAGGTGTCTTAGCGGTTTTTCTAGGGTCTTTATTAACATCTCTCACCACTTGGAACTGCCCAACCCTGGCTGGAGTTTTTATACTCTGTGTAAATTAGAAGATAAACCTCAGTTTTAACCTGATATTACAAGCTTTGTGCTTTGTGTGCAATATAGATAATTTATGCTTTTTAAAGTAATCCAATATGTTTAGAAATGCTTTGTTAAATAAAAAAAAAAGAAATTGACAAAAGGCTAATAATGTTGTCTTTATCAGACATTCAAGTGGTCAGAAACAAACTTCCTAAAAACAGGATAAGACCAGAAAGCAGTCCAGAGCTGAACAATAAGAAGACCTTGAAGGAGAAACTGGCCAAATTTAAGTCAGATATAGCTTCTTTATGGCTGAAACTCTTTACTTGTACCTGTTATGTTTTCATTTATAGTCACAGATTGATACTTCAAAACATAGGTTAACCTATACACCACCTGAGCAAATACAATAGTGTTGTGGCACGGAGACACTTTAGGTGCACTTGATTCAAAATAACATATAACGCTTTTATATTCTCACCCGGTTAAATGTCAGCCCACTGTGAGTTCCATATTTTATCTGATAATAAAGTGTCTTAATGTTTCCACTTTGCTTTAACTGACTGCTTTTTAGCTTTGTGATTACTTTCATGCATTTTTCCATCGAGGCTTTTGACAGCGCACAAAGGACGGCCCTGAACTTGTTGGATTTGAACTGTATACACTAACAGCAAAAGTGATATCAATGGCAACAGCACGGACACGGAATGTAAAAAATTCTCCACGTCTCTGACTACGTATTATTAAGAATCTATGCAGAGATTTTGTTCGGTGTGAATCTTAAACATTGGCACAAAGTGGAACCTCTGTAAAGAGGTTCTTGCTCTTTCCATCTGAGTGGCTGAGACCAAAACCTGATGTTTACTGTTGATGCTTTAGACAGGCGAAAGATTTTCTGCAATTACACTCCACTGTAGCTGTCTTAACGTGACATCTTGCCATCTGTACTGGGCCAGTTATCTATGACGAATAGGAAAATTACACCTTCAAACAACAAAATGGACCCAGAAATGCAAGGTACATAGCCTGCAGATATTTTGTAGTGTGTTAGTGTGTTGTTTCTTTGCTTTAATTCACCAGGTGCTCAAAAAGCACCCACACTGGAGTCATTGCATGCATTAGATGCACTATTTACAGCACATCCAGGTGATTGTGGGCTCACTAACTAGCATATCTCTTAGCCTGTTTTTATGCTTGTTGAAAATGCACATCTCCTGAACAAGACAAAAATTCAGCAGACGAAAAAAAAGAAAGAAAGAAAAGTTCATATTAAAACACTAAATGTAAAAAATAGTTGGTGTTTCATACTTTTGTGCCCACATCTGGTGGACAGTACAATTAGGAGCAGCATCAGCTGTACAGTCTGGAAAAAACACCTTCTAAAAGCCCTTGAGCTTGTAGTCTGGCGAACGCATATGTGGGTGAAAATGAGTCATAGAGAGTAAGTGCATCTATGTATTTGGTAGAGCATGTGTGTTTGTGTGTAATGTGTGCAGGGGGTTAGTTGAGTACAGGAGATTGAAGCACTAACCAGAGCACTCAGATTTATTAAAAAGGGCCGGACCCAGTGCCTGTCCACCCCCCAGCCCCCCACCATTCCTTTCACTCTCCATCCTCTATTGTTGTCACTTTACTTCTGTCTCTGTGCATACATACAGACCCCCCCCCCCCCCAACCATCTCCTCCTACATGATATTACGTTTTTCACTAAAAACCCTTCACAGTCACTGCTGGTCCCTCAATAAGACAGGCTCAAGAGAAGGAGGGGTTGGGGACAGGGAGGACAGGAAGGACGTGGTGTTCCTGAGGTAAATAAGGGGACCCCTACCCCTCCTTCCCATCCATCCATTCCTCTCATCACACACCCCTTTCTCTGTCCCACAAGTTCATTTCCATAACTCCTGTCAGCTAAATTAAATTGGGGGGGGGGGGGGGGATTTAAATCTGCCCTGTTCCCCAAAACTGCAGTGACCACCAGCCAAGGGGATGGACGGGTGGAGCGAGGAGACAAAAGAGGTGGAATCCAATGTAACAAACCTGACTTTTGTCATTCGAGTTTATTAGCTAAATGTATCAGCTGCTGGAAAAATGCATTGTTGGCTGAAAGCATTCATATTCCTTAGAAACACACACTCACACACACTCACAGACATGCAAAGGGCCCAGACAAAGGAAGAGTTTTGGCTCTCCGTGTGTGGTTTACTCGATCAAAACTATGTTGGGCAGCATTAAACGTCCCTGCGGCACTGCAAACGGCGAGATTACATTACAGTGGCGCGTAAACATGCAAACACTCAGAGAGGAAGATGTACTTAAGTAGAGACAGGCACACACACACACACACGCTCCCTGCTTATCCTGCTTGTCATTTTAATCTCTATAGGCAAAAGCAGCGAGACGAGCTTCCTCACACTTCCAAGGGAAGGTTTTGTGTGAGATCACACACTGGCTTCATTATGTCAGAAACCTGTGAAGGAGGACAGGAGCCTTTCCTAAGCCCTGTTCTCTCTATTCAAGCAAGCAGGGGAACAAGATCACTGCCTTGAGGTTGGCACAAAAGACCAGCACTTCTGTATTACACACATCGGCAGCAGGCAGTGATGGACATTAGCTAGAATACACACACACACACACACACCTGCTGGCGATCACAGACATGCACCAAACTACAGTAGACCTTCTACATACCCACTAATGCGCGCGCGCGCGCACACACACACACACACACACACACACACACACACACACACACACCATCTAAAAAACTTAAAAAACACATAATTGCAGTGCATGAAACTTTTTGACTAATGGTAAATGACTGCTGGTTAAGTCCTGAATTTAGCAATTGAATTGTCAGATTACGGCTGTCTGCCTCAAAAATAATTTATGTCATTTACGAGTTAGGTTGCTTCCTGGGAGCTGAAATTACTGACCATCAGATTTATTTAATGGAAGCCAGAAGACACAAACCTTTGGACACAGATTACATACAGATTACATACTGTGGTGTCCTGAACAAATGTACCTGCTTTAAGTGGCGATGTCTAGACTCATCCTTTGGTTTTATTAAACGTACACATGACTTTGAACTTTTTGAAGCAGGTTAAAAGTCGAGTAGTCTGAGATTGCTTGTACTGTTTGGACCGACTTTTGCATTTAAAACAGGCTTGAATTTTCGTGGAATTGATTCAACAAGGTTCTGGAAAACATTCCTCGTTACTTTGGCTCATTCTGCCATAATTGCATCATGTTGCTGCAGAATTGTAGGCAGCGTCTTCACCATGCACTTCTTCTTTGGACCACATTTTAAACGTGCACTGTTGGACTGACTTGGTGAATCTGGAGGCCATTCGAGTACTCATGGTCATGGATCCAGTCTGAGATGATATAAGCTTTTGACAATGATACAATCTGCAGCATTTAAATGATGCTCCATTGGAATTAAGGAGCTCCAAGACTATGCCCTTACACCTGTACACCACCTGCTGCACGGATCCTTACTTATATGCCAAAATGTGACACCACAATCTCAATGTCACAGCAGAAATCAAAGTTCTAGTTTTTCACCGTTTTGGAACATCAGCTCTATGTTCTTAGCCAACAGGAGCAGCACTTAGCATGGTCCTCTTCTACTGTGAACTACCTGCTTTCATGTTTTTTTCAACTGTCAAGATTTCAGACTTTCATGATAACGATATAATCACTTATAATTTGAATTAATATTAATCCTATCAGCCAAAAACTGTAATTTTCCACAAACTTAAAATAGAGGTGCTCAGAGGTGATGAGAAAGGAATTATAAACTATAAAACAGGCACAAAACATTCAATTATTTACAATAACATATAAGCACCGTTAGAAATACATTAACAATGAATAACAAAACATCAAGGTTATCAGTGCGACACCCCTTTTTGTTTCGTGTTTGGAGTTTTGCAATTACTGTTTTATGTGAGCTCCATTGTACTCTGACCTCATTCATCAACAAAACATTTCAATCCAGAAAATATTTGGACAATTTTTGTTTAATGGACCAATGAAATGCGTGACAACTAGAAAGATAATTGTGCATGAATCTCAAGCTAATAAACCCGTTTTGTTATGTGCATTTCGTCTCTGTTTGCCTCACATGTGTTTTTGTTGAAGTTTTGTATTTTTCAGCATATTGTGGTTTAGGAAAAATGGAGCCTGCCACTTCTAACTGTGTATGTATTCATGTAAAAGCCTGTTTAGAGACAAGGGTTGAAATTCAGCAAAAGTTATAACTCTCTCTGCTTCATATCATTTTCATGCACCGTTCAGAGGACCTTAGGTTAGCTTTCTTCTCCATTCTTATACTTGGTTTCACAGCTTTGACAGATCCTCTTGCCTCCATGGATGCAAGTAGTTGACCAGGTAAATGATAAATCAGCCATTCACTGCACACGTCGAGTTTACAGAAAAGGAGTGCTTTCAAACAGCAAGAGGTGCTAAAATGAACCAAGAATCCCAAAGAGAAACCTTCATGTATCACTTAACACTGCCACATGCACACACAGACCCCTAATTGGTGTACAGCGTAAAACCTCATTATTCTGCTTAATTAGAAGGCAAGCAGCAGTCCTGACCTGAAACCAGCCTCTCAGTACCTTGAACAGCATTCATGCCTTTATTTCTGACTCCTGCCCTCGTGTTCCCTTTTCTTCCTGCCTTTCCTTCTTCTGACCAAACAGACCAGGTTGCACGCTGGGCAAGGGCAGGGAATTAGAGTGATGGAGGGAGTGAAGGGAGAGGTGGAGAGGAGTGTGGAGAGATGGAATGTGAGCTATGAGATGAATGAATAGGCACGGGGTTCTTTATGGCATTTATGTGCACTGAGGAGAAAGCCTATCGACAGACACCTTGTCGGACAAAGGGGCAGCACACGCTGAGTGCATTCGATTAAGGGTGGGCATTGGTGTTAAACCAAAAAAGGTCCCCTGCTGCGCCCACGATTCATTATTTAGACGGGGGTGTAAAATGGACACTGGCCGAAATAAACACACACGCACGTACTCTGCAACAAGCCATCAGGGAAACACCAATTTTACAGACACAAGTACTCAAGAAGTACACAGGGTACTCGTGCTTTCGTGGACAGACATGGTTGCAAACACAAACCAACACACACTTACATATGATTGCCGATTACATACCCAAAGAGAGCGGGGCACAGAGGGCAGTCAAATATAGCCTGAGTACAGCCAATTTAGCCCTTAATGGTCTTTGGGCCATTAAGGGCAGCCATCAAGAGCGCAAGACTAAGATGACTGTCCAATGCAGGATGCACGTGTGTTTATGTGTGGAGGAGGACAGTGTTTACCTAGATTCTTCTCCTCCTATATGTGTGTCTAATGGCCTATGAATGTTTCCACGGTAACTATAAGAGTTTTTAGCTGGTTGGATGGACTGACATACAGACGGCAGCAGAGGGGAAGCAGAGTTCAGGCGCCCATATTTTGTTGTGGCAACGTTTTTATTTCATATCTGCACAGCAGGAAGTGTCCATGGTATGAAATGGCTTTTTTCATCTATAAGACAAAAGGTCTCTGTATAGGTGTCTGTGTGTTCAATGCTGCATGCAAAGGTTTGTGCATGTGTGAAGGTAATGCACAGGACATTTATTACATCTGCTATAGATGACAATGTTTTATGTTTCTGGTAAATTTACATTTATTTTTAACGATGAGGCGTGTGATAGGAAACGCGCGCTGGCACCAGTACTTGTATGTAAAAGACAGATGTAGCCACTGTGATGTCACCGATTGAGTAAGCCCAGCTCTGATACTCTGACTTTATGGTCATCACTGTTTTGTTTTCTGGTGCAAGAAGTGACCGTTGTTGCAAAAGGAATGAGCGTGGTGTTTTGAGCTAATGCTAAAAAGAAAATGCTCGAATTTCACTAAACAAACATGGGCCAGGCAAATGGTTAAACACAGTTTTTACCAGGTAATTGCATCCAAAAAGACACAAATTAGCTGATTTAATGTCACATCTGATATAAAACCAAAATCGTATCATTAAGCAAGCTGTAAACATTCTTATTTCTGCTTTAAAGTTTTGGCATTTTAAACTGGACTCCTTTTTGGATCCAGCCTCCAGCGGCCATTAGAGAGACTGCAGTTTTGGTAGGTCCATGGTTGTTTGTTGCTTGGCTGACATGTAAAAATTAAGGTATGTTAATTTGTTCATTTTTGATTTTTTAACATCAGTGAAAATGCAAAGAGAACACTAAACAGGCTGGGCTTACACTTTAAGAGTTTCGAGTATGTATGAAAACGTCTGTCTGTGGAACAAACACTGAGAAACAACAACAGTGTCACAGTGTGCAGGCGGTTCAAGTAAAGCAATTAACCTGACAAAATGTGCTAATTGATATATAACACGGCCCTATGTTAATGAAAGACTATGTGGTCATAAATGTTGTTGTTTGTAAAAGAAAGGAATTAAATGCTATACTCATTAAAGAATCAACATATTTGACTAGCTGATTGCTTCCACGGGTCCAGTTGTAGTCCAAAAATTCCCCTCAAATTTTTAATTGTAATTTTTTTTATACAAAAAAAATCAACTGAAACTGAACTGATAATCTATGATGGATTTATTTTAATATATAATAATAATGGATTGGATTTATATAGCGCTTTTCAAGGCACCCAAAGCGCTTTACAATGCCACTATTCATTCACTCTCACACACTGGTGGAGGCAAGCTACGGTTGTAGCCACAGCTGCCCTGGGGCAGACTGACAGAAGTGAGGCTGCCATATCGCGCCATCGGCCCCTCTGGCCAACACCAGTAGGGTAAAGTGTCTTGCCCAAGGACACAACGACCAGGACAGAGAGCCCGGGGATCGAACCGGCGACCTTCCGGTTACAGATACGCTTCCCAACCCCCTGAGCCACGGTCGCCCCAAATTTGGGTGCCTTGAAAAGCGCTATATAAATCCAATCCATTATTATTATTATTATTATTATTATTATTATTATTATTATTATTATTATTATTATTATTATTATTATTATTATATATTAAAATAAAAACTGTATTCACTGACAGGATTAGTCTACCTGCTGCAGATACCCTTTAATGAAGCTGCCTGTTTAGGACAAGTGAGGTGTCTGTTTCTCAAACTCCAGACTCTGATGTCTTTTCTTGGTGTCCACTTACACTGGGTCCTCCTACTTCTTTTCTCTCTGGCTGGAGCCAGTATGAACTGTTCTGTGAAGGGAGTAACACAAACTGTTGTATGACATCTTCACTTTGCAGAAGGCATTTAAGACCGCTAACCTGATGTAAATGTAAAATTTAAACAGGGATGATGATTTCTGAAATTGGGCGTCTCTGCGTCTAACCAGACATTAATGAATTATTAATTTAATGCTATACTTTCAACAACCAATGTGGGTTTTTTTTTTATAGCTCAAACATTTTGAAACGACCTCAGGCTTTTGAGCAGTGGTGCAAATAAAACGACTCATAAACAGCCAAACAAAAAATATGTGTCACTGACAACCTCTTTGATATGCATGTCACGTACTTACTTTAATATTTGGATGCATTTGAATGAAGCGGATAAATCGTCACATGCAGTTTGTGTGTGTGTGTGTGTGTGTGTGTACGTACAGAGCTCAGTGTGGGGGTGAGGCAGCTTAACGCAATAAAGCATGTTGTATTGACATCTGTGTTGTGTCTATTGATTCCCCATTATGGAGCTAACAAACCCGCCTGGACGCTTTGTCATTCGCAATCACGTTAGCACCGGGACTCGCCAACAACGCTGCCCCTTTTAAAATCTGATCCATACGCACGCGGACACACACATGCAGACGCCGCTTCCTCGCATTCCCACACATCTGTGGCAGCTGTTCGTGTCAATACACACAGATCCACCCGCAACCACAAATTCTCATGCACACACATCAACAGTCTCCACTGACAAATGGGGTGGCGAGAGAGCAGTCAATGCTGGCTAATCAATAGCGGTGGAAGGTTAAAACCACTCACACAATGGGCAGCTATGAGCTTCTTGTGGTTTTCAGATAAACCAGACATGCCGGAAAGATCCATAACTGACCTCAACGTGCAATTATTGAATCGTCTACCTGTCTGCCTGCTCACACACAGATCTGGTAGCTTTATGCACACACACACACACACACACACCCACCCACGTGTTCAAATTATATAAATTCCAGCTGGCATGCATTTCCTCCTCATTGAATAAACTCAAATATATACAGATATACGTTGTAACCAGCTTCACTTAGAGTTCATTCACAAATTTAAAAAAAAACACACGTTTGAACGTTGCATCTACCTGAGCAAAAATCACATCTTCCTCCCACAAACACACAAGCTTTGTTATCCATAATCGCACAAACGTGTGCTCCACAAACACAGAAAGCCAATTAATCTGAACACAGGGGCCTCAATTTGATGTGGCCCAGACTTCACAACCCCCTCCTGGGCTCCACGAGGTGAAGATCCTGGGTGTGAGAGGAGGTAGTTATCAAACAGCACGCAGCACCCTGTGTCTGTGTGTGTGTGTGTGTGTGTGTGTGTGTTTGTTGTATTTTTAATGCCACTTGCACAAATATTTTTAGACAGCTTTTTTTGTTTGATCGTGAATCATCATGACTTTACGTATGTGTTGCGGGGTAATCTAAATAGAAAAGCGCGTCTGAACACGCTGAACTAGAGACTAAAAAGAACACTGTGCTGAATAACTACACCTGGAATAAGAGGCCTCTCACAGTAGCCAACATAAATAAACCATCCCTCTCAATCCAGACATGTGCCTCCTCTCCGTGAATTTGACAGCTCTCAGTTTTATATGGGCCACAGTGGCCCTGGAGGATTTTACAGCAGTGTACATAAAATAAAAGAGCATTTAGATTTCCTTTGTTGTGGTGGAGAGGAGGGACAGAGCAGAGGCAGCTACAGGTCCCTTTCCGCCCTCACTGCCCTCTGAAAACACACACACACACACCGCTGCAGAGACCGGGCTGCACAAAAAAGAAGGTTTTAAGTCTTTGCGGCAAAGATGTGAAGCTGAAAAAGAGCCAAGAAACACTAGTCTCCACTCTTCAACTGTGGATGATCTGAATGCTTCTCTGGGTGTATTAATGGCTGGAAAGTAAAGAACTCAAAGATGTGATGTGGTTTATGACCACACTGATGAGATGTCAGAGTTCATCCTCATTACTGCCCCATGCACAAGTTCCCCAAACTAACACAAGCAGCGAGAAATCTGAGCTACTACAACAATCGCATTCAGAGCTCACATCTATACTATGTTATCTATTTTTAATTAATTCACAACACTGGATCCTGAAAACAACTCAGGAAGAATGAAAATACACAACACAGCATTCCTGGCGAAATAACTCTGTGAATGCGAAGTAATTCTACGGGTCAACAATATGATAGGAGTTTCTAAAAGGCAGAAAAGGCTTAATGTAATAAAAGGGTTTCATTACTAAAAGCACACGAGCTGTAAAGCCAGCGGTTTTCTGTATACTTCACGAGTTATAGGATCCACTCACTGTAATAATGTTTGCATTCATACAGCCGCAGTGTGAATAGGCTGGGATAGAGTCAGATTTCAGGGTGATGCATTTCCAAACAATATCTGAATTGATAGCGGGAGATTCCAGGGACTTAAAGGCACTAAAACTCAAGCCAGATTTCTTTAATAGATAGCAATCATGAAAGTAGCCCAACCCATCGGTTTCTCCAAGGCTGGAACCATTTACTGCACTTAAAAATGTATTTAATAAAGTACAACATTACAAATATAAAGAAAACATTATCAAGCTCAGATGACAAATTTAATCCAGTGACCAATTTAAAGGTGTGCGACTGCAGTGATGTGTCTGTGGCCCCGCTCAGCTGAGGCCAGCGGTCTCAACACTGTAGCGTTTAAGAGTCGAGCTGACAAAAAACCCATAAGCCCTTGGTTTAGATCCACTGTAGAGCCACTGTCTGCAAGCGTCTGCTGTTTAGGACCACTCTCTCGCTCCTTCTCCACTGAACCTCACTCACCTCGTCTTAGACTTTCGACACTCCCGTCTTTGCTCCCACTAACGCAAACACACACAGGTGTGTGCATGCTCACACATTTACAGGTGCACGGAGTGGTACAGATGCACGCCTTGGTCAGATCACAGAAAGAAGGGGAGAGCGAGAGAAAGGCAGAGAACTGTGGGTAACAGACTTAGCTAAAGTGGCTTATGGGGCCCAGGCAAACCACACTGGGCAAATCCAATTCAACAACTCCCCCCCGTCCATAGGGAACAAGACACAGGAAGAGAGGGATAGACGGGGAGAGGGGAAAAAGGGAGCGAGAGGAAGACGGGAGAGTTTGCATTTTACAGAAAAGGCTTTTGTGTCAAGTCAACACTTCACAGAAATGAGAAAGACAATGAGGAACAGAGGATTCAGAGTTTCTTTCTCTCCAGAGATTAAAGATGAAAGATGGAGAAAAGCGGAGAAATAACAGGGGAAAGGAGGGATGAGTGCCGCCCTTTGCTCTCCTACCTACTTTACTTCCCTCGTGTGTATCGGCTGCTTATCGCACCAACATGTTTAAATAAAAAAAAGCAGCCAGTACAAGAACTCTGACCCTTTCATTTTCTCCCATGTGGAAAATACACCATGCAGACTGAGCTGCTGAGGAACTGCTGCCTCACTCCTACCCTCGTTATTCTGTTTTTCACCTATTCACTCCTAATTTACTTCCTCATTTAATAATCCACATTCAGTCACGGCCATTTAATTATCCCTTTGACACCACAGTGTCGTTGCTAACACAGAATCTTCCATTCTGGCTTATTTCTCTCCAAAGCATTAAACTCCTTTTCCCACTCTCACTAATTCATTCTTTTATTGCTTTTATTCATTCAATTCAATGACTCTTTCACCTGTTAATTCACTGATACTTTAACCCTCGCATCTATTTATTATTCATTTATGCACCCACTCATTCTGTTATTCATTCAATCATTCATTTGGCCCCTCGCTCCCAGTGTGCACTTCTCCTCCCTATTCCCCCATCAGGTCTTTTACTTTAATTTCTTAAAGGATCAACTTAAAAAAAAAGGAAAAAAAAAAGACCCCTCCCCCGAAACAGAAGCTCGGTGGTTATATGTCGCCTGTCAAAGCCGCCAGAAGCAGTTGAGGTTTCATTAAAAACCACAACCGTTTTTCTCCTCCTGACACCTACTTAAGGTGATAGCCTGAATTATCCCTGCACGGCTCGGCACGGCTCAGCATACACACCTAACCCCATCTGTCTTTTTAAATTTCCGGCTGGATGGATGGGAGGTGGGACAGAGGAGCCACTGGCACTGTCACCCTCCAGGAATCCTGCTCAAACACACACCTCAGTGCACACACTCGTGTTTCTGTGACCAACACGTCACAAAGTTTTACCCAGGAGGTGGCAGGAAAGGGAGAACTTTGAACAACCTATCTAAAAACCAAATGTAACGACAAAATTAAGACATTCAGCTGATTTGTTAACACTGTAATTTTACATTTAGATTTATAAAGCACAGCACATCACAGATTTTTATATTCAAACAAAGAAAGCTAATCCAGAGAAGTGCATTGTCAATATTGATCACACTGCAATATTATAGTGATCATGATTTATTAAAGCAGAGCATTAAAGCATCACAAGGTCATCATAAAAACCAAGTATTGACTGACAATCCCACCGATTAATCCCGAAGATTAAAAGAATATTAAAAGAAAATCAGTCCTTAATTAAATTATTCTGATTTTTTAATATATGGATTTCAATTTCAGTCTCTTGAAAACGCCACCATTTCCCCTCTCACATCATCACCTGTGTTGGCAAAGTTTCTCCCTCAGCCAACTTAACTGTACTCCTGTTTTCCCAATGTGGCCTCCTGTCAGGGATCAATACAATCTGATCGATAGATGACCATGAATATTCCCCACAAACCTAGCCAAGTTAGACCGAAGGAGAGGAGCAGAGAGGAGACAGATGGGATGGAGGCTGAGATGGATGGATTGCCATGGATGAAAGAGGAAAAGATAAGGAGAGAGTGTGGCGCCTCAGAGAGACTGTGATGGATGCTAATGGCCCCTATATTCATGCATCCAATTTGGGGTGTGTTTTTACATTTTTGGATTTACATGCAAGTAAGTATTGCGAGTTAAACTGGTCGTTTTCCCTCTTTTCGTGAGGATATAATGACAAATAATAAAAATACACATTTTTTATGATATTTAGTCCTCAAATATTCCTTGACAAAAATCACTTGCTTGTGTAATTTCAAAGAAATCCCAAATGTCTTGAAATATTTAATACTGAGAGTCTGATCTGCTTTTTCTACTTTTAAATAAATAAATGATATTTTTGTTTCTTAAAGAATTTCATTTTACGTCTACAGTGGTTATGGAGTGCATTTTGCATCTTTCACATATGGAAAATGAAGTTTGTGGGTTGTATGTTGCATCATCGGTTTACACGCGTGTATTTTATTTAAGTTTATTTTGGGTGTTTGAGAAACCTGAGGTGAAACTGGAAACATAAAATGATGCGTAAAGACTTTTTAAAAATCTAGATTTAGCAGGTTAAAAATAAAAAAAAATATTATATAAACTATGAACAACTGTGATTCTTTGCGTATAGGTACACAGTAGTGGGAATGGGACCGGGGAGAGGTGTCTTACCGGGACTGGACCGCGGAGCCAGCGAGGACTTGAGTCTCCAGGCGCTGAAGTCGGACGCTGTTCTCTGAAAGACGAAGGGGACCGGCAGGGGGACAAACATGGTCCTCTGTCGACCTGGGGGTCGTTGTTTTTATTTTAGTCTCACTTTTTTTTTCTTCTCCTATTCGTGGTCCTGTCGTCGTTCTTTGGCTTTTCTTCGTATGATCTCCAGGTTTGTGGACAGCCGTTTGTAAGGATGCTGGGACGGCTTGAAAAAAGGAGATTAAGGATTTGGCTTTTTTCTTCTTCTGTGAATCGATTCTGTGTCTCTCTGGATTCACATTTCTCTACTTCTGGATTTTGTACAGCTGTGGTAACCAGATGGATACTCTGTTCCTCTGACTTGAGTCTTCTTGAACTGATCTAGTCCGGCACACACACGAACACGCAGCGATGTGCTGGGCGCGCAGCAAAGACTGTTTGGCTTTGGGAGAACAAATAAAGCTACCAGTGGTTATCCATACAGGCTAATACAAGCTGAGGGTGACTGGCCATTTGGTGATATCTGCTATCATTGCACCCATGTGAATCCGGTGCAGTCGGTGCTCGTCACTCAGATACTCTCTACAGGATGCAACACAGGCACAATTAGACTCTCAGTGGTTCTCGGACCCAGTCTTCACCCCTCGGCCGGGTTTGCTTTGGTTTGGGTTGGGGAAAGATGGATTTTCCCTCCTGCGCTCTCATTAAAAGTCCTAAACAAACGCAGTCCACCGGCGAATCCTCGGTAAGGAAAAGGCAGAAAGCAACTGTCCGTGTAAGAGTGGAGTTGCTGCTTTTTGGTTCTCCTAAAGATTTGGTTAATAGCTGGCTGATCTGCTGAAGAAAACACGCACGCAAAGCGACACTATAAAAACCGTTATTTGGTAAAAGAGAGAATTAATGAAATAATAAAGTAAGGCTACGCAGGCACCCCCGTCGTACTTTCGCTCCTCCCTCTCCTCCCCTCGCTGTTTCTCTCTCTCCTCTTTCTCTACCGGGGGTCACTAATTAAAGCAAAATCGATAGATAAATAAATGAATGAATCCATATTAATAAATAACTCAGTCCTCCGGCTTCCTCAACTGATGCGCAAGCGAAAGCGAGAAAAAGACGAGGAGAAAGCGTTGCCCCTTTCCTTTTACGG